>NW_016803657.1:7689046-7734493 GCF_001698545.2 Rhinopithecus bieti | reverse complement strand
TACTTAAGACCATGTGGTTTCTAAGATGAAAATCAACAGAGATCTTTTTGTCATGGCTTTTACTGGGGAAGAGGTACTAAGAGAAAAGGCTGAAATGACTTCTGAGATGCCACATCAACCTAATGAAACAATTTTGATGGTCCTAATGTAAATACATCTAGACACATGAGTTTCATTTTCTGTATGATATACAAGGGCTCACTATAAGAAGGAAATGCTTTGCCAGGGTCTGAGCACCAAATGTTTGAAGAAATATTTTGAAATATTTAATAAAATATGATTGGATCTAGGGAACCTAGTTGAAATTTTAATATGTTTCTGGAAGTACTTATTTATATAATTAGAAATTAATAGTTATTTTAATAAAGTATGGGAAGTTTTTAAGAAAGTATGGAGAGTAAGCATCTATAAGAAAATGTTTGAAATAATTTAGAACCTAATATGTAAGAGAATTAAAAAATGTGTCGACACTATGTAGAGGCTAGTAATTGGTTTGTTAGACTATTTTCTATGGTGCTCTAAGGGGATATCCAAGACTAGGTAACTTATAAAGAAAAGAGATTTAACTGGCTCACCCTTCTGTAGGATGTACAGGAAGCATGGCAGTGTCTGCTTCTGGGGAGGCCTCAGAAGTTGACAACCGCAGTGGAAGGTGATGGGGAGCTGATGTGTGGCCTGGTGAGAATGGAGGCAAGAGGGTAGGTGGTGGGGGAGGTACACACTCCTTTAAATGACTAGATATTGTATGAACTCAGAATAATAAGTCACTTATCACCAAGGAGCTGGTGCTAAGCCATACACAATGAACCCGTCCCGATGATCCAGTCACCTCACACCAGGCCCCACCTCCAACAGTGGGGATCACATTTCAACATAAGATTTGGAGGGGATACACTTCCAAACTATATTATTCTGACCTCGGCTCCCCAGACCTCATTTCCTTCTTACATTTCAAAATACAGTCATGTCTTTGCAATAGTCCCACAAAGTCTTAACTCTTTCCAGAATTAACTCAAAATTTCCAAGTCTTAAGTCAAAAGCCTCATCTGGAGATGAGTTCCTTCCACCTATGTGCCTGTGAGATCAAAAATGAGTTGTTTATTCCCAAGATACAATGGTGGTACAGGCATGAACATCCCCTTTCCAAAAAGAGAAATCAGCCAACAGAAAGGGGCAATGGGTTCCCCATGTGTTTGAAACCGAGCAGGGAAGTCATTTAATCTTAAAGCTCCAGAATAATCTCTTTGGCTCCATGTCCTGGATCCAGGGCACACTCTCTGACTCCATGTTCCGAATCCAGGGCACACTGGTGCAAGGGGTGAGTTCCAAAGAACTTGGGCAGTTCCGTCCCTGTGGCTGTGCTGGATGCAGCCCATGAGACTGCTCTGATGGCTTGGATTCAAGTGCCTAGAACTTTTCCAGGCTGAACATGCAGGCTGCCACTGGCAGGGTCTACAGGATGGGGGGCCTCCTGCCCACAGCTCCACTAGGCAGTGCCCTGTGAGAACTCTGGAAGGGGGTACCAATCCCACATTTCCTCTTAGCACTGCCCTAGTAGAGGTTCTCTGGTTGGACTCCACCCCTATGGCAAGCTTCTGCCCAGGCACTTAGGCTTTCCTATACATCCTCTGAAGCCTAGGTAGAATCCTCCAAACTGCTTTCACTCTTGCATTCAGTGTACCAACAGGCTTAATGTCACAAGGAATCTGCCAAGGCTTATAGTCCGCACCCTCTGGAGGAATGGCCTGAACTGTACCTGAGCCCCTTTACGCCAAGACTTGAGCTGAAGTGGTCAGGATGTGGGGAGCAGTGTCCTGAAGCTGTACAGTGCAATGGCATCCAGGGTCTGGCCCCCGAAGGCATTCTTTTCTCCTAGGCATCTGGTCCTGTGATGAGAGGGTTTGTCTAGAAGGTCTCTGAAATGCCTTCAAGGCCTTTTTCTCATTGTCTTGGATATTAGTGCTTGGTTCCCTTTTAGTCAGGCTAATCTCTCTAGCAAGAGGTTGCTCCACAGCCTGCTTGAATTCTTTCTCTACCACAGGGCCAGGATGCAAATTTTCCAAACCTTTATGCTCTGTTTCTCTTTTAAATATAAGTTCAAAGTTTAAGTCATTCCTCTGTCCCTATATCTGATCCTAGGTTGTTAGAAGCAGCCAAGATACCTCTTGGTCACTTTGCTGCTTAAAATTTATTCCACCAGATACCTACCCTAAGTCATCACTCTCAAGTTCAATTCAATCTGTGTGGATATACTTTTGCAGAGTTAGAACTAACCCTAGATAACAAAACACTCTCCTATCATGTATCTTGTTACTTGGAGCACTGTAGGAGGCCAGCATCACCAGCAGCTCCTACAAGCTTGTTCAAATACAGAAACTGTATTCATATACATGTTAACGTTTTAGAAACACTGGTGCTATGGTCTGAACACGTCCCTCAAAGTTCATGTGTTGGTAACTTGATCCCATGTGGAGATCTGGGGGTGGGGGCCTTAAAGAGATGTTTTCTGCCCTCATGAGTCAATTAATGCCATTATCACAGAAGTGAGTATCTTTAAAAAAGATAAGTTCACCCACCTCTTGTTCTCTCTGTTGATCTCCCTCACCCTGTCTTTGCCCTTCTTCCATGTGATGCTTTCCACCATGTGATGACACAGCAAGAAGGACCTTGCCAGATGCCAGCTCCTCAATCTTGGACTTCCCAGCATCCATAACTATGAGCCAATAAATTTCTGTTCATAATAAGCTACTTAGCCTGTGGAATGTCATTATAGCAGCACAGAAAAGACTGGGACAACTGGTCCAGAAGTTGGTTCTTCACAGTGCTACCCTATGAAACCATCTCAAATATGTTGAAACTAGCAACATCATATGAAGATCAAGATGACAGAATATCTCAGTGTGTCTTTTACTGTAAAATACACTTAGCTCTACAGCTACAAGTAAAAGGCAAATTTGAAATTTAGCATTTAGAGAAAGCAATTAAGAAAATTGTAATAAAACTTTTCTTCTAAATTGGTTCTTGATATTTTGTTTCTCCATGTACAAAATCATGTTTGGCCACTTACTTTTAAATTTATGTCTGCTATTAGAACAAATGTAAAACAAATATGAAATGATGCATAAAACATTTTCTTAAAGAGTTAAAAGGATTAATCATATATGTTAGATAATACATTATTAAAATGAAATATAAAATACATTTTATATATAATATATTCATATAAACCCTGAAGACATGATTAATAAGTATGTCTGTCTATATTTTTAAAGCACTAATGTTTAGCTTCACTGATTGTAATACTGGCTTGTACGTCTTCATTTCAAATTTGGGATGAACATCAAAAAATATTTGACTCAGATAGCATTTCAAATATTGTATGTTCATCTAAGTCTGCTCTGAATTTCTTAGGCCTGAAAATGTGGAAAATTAGAAATCTTGAGGTTAGTCGATAAGGTTTCCAGTAGTCTCTGTTTCTAGTTAAGATATAAAGAGCAAGAGGTGAGACACATGGCAGGCTCATGCTTCCAGCTTTACTCGTGGATGAGGTCCAGCAGCACAGAAACAAATGGGAATCAAATCTAATCTGATGCACTCACAATGTTAAAAGGCAGCTTTAGCCAGGCCAGTAAATTTTACTTTGTTAATGGCAGACACAAGACTCACTGTAGGGACTATAGTGTTTCCAAGAAGAGAATGTGATTTACTCCAGGACTCCGTTTTATTTGTGTCCTAGATACATCATCATGATTTCTACTAACTACAGTCAAGATTTCTGCCTGAGAACAGCCCCTGGGACTAAAGTACTTTTCTCAGAAATCCCAGGAAATCCATGGACATGCTTTTTGCTTGATCTCACTCTTGACCTGAGCTGATTTTCTCTGGGATCAGAGCCTGCCCAGTGGCCCATGAATGTCCTGAAGATAGAGCTCTGCCCATGAATGTGCTCCCTTCTGCCTGGCAAAAAGCAAACCTGTCAGACTTTTTCAGGAAGTTGGAAGGAGAGAACCTATGGAAAGCATTGGTAATGAGCAGAAGCTATTAGCTGATAGAAGCAGGACATAATCAAATGCAAAGTTGAAATGAAAATCAGTCGGTCACAGCAAAAAGAGCAGAATCAAACAAAAAACCACACGGATCTCCAAAATGTCACAGTATTAGATTAAGAGACAAAGAAGTCTGTTTCCCGGGTGATGCCTGCTGGAGCTACTATAGCTATAGGTGTAATATAAAGATCATTCATCTCATAACTTTAACAATATTATTATCATTAAAAAATTTTTTTGAAGCAAGGTCCCACTCTGTCACTCAAGCTGAAGCACGGTGGTGTGATCGTGGCTCCCTGCATCCTCGAGCTCCTGGGCTCAAGGCATCCTCCCGCCTCAGCCTCCCAAGTAGCTGGGATTACAGGTGTGTGCCACCATACTTAGCTAATTTTAAATTTGTTTTTGTAGAGATGTGGTCTCACTATATTTCCCAAGCTATTCTTGAACTTTTGTCTTCAACAATCCCCCCTACTTCAGCCTCCCAAATCACTTGGGTCACAGGCATGAGCCAACATGCCCAGCTGGCAACAATATTATTGAATACCTATATGCAAGACCCAGTGCCAAGACAAATACATGCCAAGACAGGTAACTCATATGGGACGTGACCTGGGGAGACACAGATAAAAGGGTGGGGGAAGTGAGACAGGGAAGAGAGACACACCGGAAATTCAAGCTGCACTGGGACTTACTCAGCAAGAGCTGCATCCCCTCACCTGTTGGCTGCAGTGCTCTGACCTACGGTCCTGTCTAGGAGTCTTATTAGATGAGTTAGCTCTAGCTGGGTTCTCATTTAAATATAAGCATTCACATGAACTTTCTTAACAGTTGCACTGAGACCTAGATATTATACATTCACCCTTTTCAGGAGTGCTATTTGGTGGTTTGAGTATATTAACAGAATTGTGTAAGCATCATCACAATCCATTTTAGAGCACTTTCATCACCACAAAAGACACTCTGTAATTTTTAGCTGTTCCTCCTGGCTTCGCCTCTCGGATCTCTCCAGCAGCAAGCGACCCATGCAAATACAGTGTGAGGGCCCTGGCCAGAGCTCCAGCACAATCCTAAACAGAAGTGAGGTAGCAGACATCCTTGTTCCTTCTGGGCAGGGGCAGCAGGAAGATCATCCAGACTTTCCCCACGAAGTATAATGGAAGCTGTGGGTATTTGCTGCACTCCTTTCATCAGGTTGACGAAACTTCCTTCTATTTCTAGTATAAGTGTTTTCATCATCAAAGAGTGTTAGAGTTCTGTCAAATGCTTTTTCTCTCTCTATTGAAATAATTTTGTGGTGTTTTGCCTTTTATTGTATGGATAGGATACATTACATTAATTAGTTTTCAGATGTTGACCTAATTTCACACTACTAGAGTAGATCCCACTTGGTCATGAGGCATACTTCCTTTTATACTTTGCTGGATCTGGTTTCCTGCTATATTTTGTGGATTTTTCCATCCATATCTGTAAGAGATGTTGATCTGAATTTTTGAAAGCAAAATGAAACTTTACTATCTTATGTTCTAAAGGCCAGATATCCTAAAATTAAAGTGTCAGCTATGCTGCGTTCACTCTGAAACCCTGGGGGAAGACATCATTTTGTTGCGTTTTCTAGTTTCTCGAGGCTGCCTGCAATGTGTTTGCACCTGAGTAATTTCATCGGTCTGTTTTTTCCCCTGCAGAATGCTGGGCGTCTGAGAGCTCGTTTTTACTGCGTCTTTTCTCCATCCTTTGTAGTCTAAGCCTGTCATTTTTCACAGGTGTAACATCTCCAAGAAGCTTGTGGGTCCCCTGCGAATATCACAGGGGTTCCATCTGTTTTTCAGAGGCTTTGCTGCGTAACTTTCCCCATCTCTATTTTCAGTTTTTGCTGGGTTGTGTGAGGAGGCCCATGAGCCAAACCCCTCATGCCTTCAAAAGAGGCCTCTGTGAGAGGAATTCACAGACATTTTCATCCCTTAGAGGCATGAGTGAGCTCCAGGTCGCCCAGCACAGCCCCGGCTTTCTCTTTTTAGGACACTTTTCTGATAGTCCATCTCCATATTTAAGAGTCTTTTGCACTTTGGACAGGCTGCAGATTTCCCAGATTATGAAATCCTGGTTTTTGTTTTGTTTCGTTTTGTTTTGTTTTTTCCTATTCTGCCTGCATTATTCTAACTGCACTGGAATTGATGGGAGGTGAGGTTCGGAGTGTGACCCACAAGGAGGTGCACTATGCTCCAAAAGAACTGCTTGAGTTTTCTGATTTACATAAGCAGAAACCTGGAGAACAGTCATGGGAATGGATATTAAGGGTGTGAGATAATGGGGGAAGGAACATAGAGTTGGATCAGGCGGAATTTATTGATATGGACCCACTAAGCAGGGATTTTGCATTTAATGTTGCAGCTCGGGGAGTTTACAAAAAGTTCCAATAGTTTATTTGCTTGGTTAGCTGAAATATGGATCAAAAGATGGCCCACTGCAAGCAAGATGGAAATGCCTGATCTCCCTTGGTTGAATGTAGAGGAAGAGATTCAAAGGCTTAGGGAGATTGGGATGGTAGAGTGGATTCGTCACTTTAGACCTACTCATCTCAGCTGAGAGGGTCCAGAAGACATACCCTTCACCAATACCTTGTGAAACAGATTTGTGAGGGGCGCACCTGTATCCTTGGGCTCTGTGATTGCTCTTCTCTGTGTGCAAGATCTTACAAAGGGCACCACAGTCACTCAATTAGAAAACTAAAACACAGTGGGAGGTGGCAGGGGCCGAATGGTGGCACTCAACTGTTGAGGATGTTACATCCTTGAAGAGCACCTGCATCCTTGAAGACCTGTGATTGCTCTTCTCTGTAGGCCACATCTTACAGTGAGAACCACAGTCCCTCAATTAAAAAACTTAAGCACAATGGGAATAATTGGATTCCAAGGTGGCAGGGGCCAAGTGGTGGCACTCAACTGTCAAAGGCAAGGTGGGCATAGCTACTGTAATGGACAGCAGAGACAAAGCAGCAATCAGAATAGTCTGACTCATGTAGGGCTCTGGCACTGGCTTATTAATCATGGTGTTCCTAGAAGTGAAATTGACAGGAAGCCTACTGCATTCTTACTTAATTGTATAAGTAGAAAACTTTCAGGTCGAGTGGACAAAAGACTAATTTAAATTATAAAAATAGAGAATCACGACCCCTCAATCAATTTCCAGACTTGAGCCAGTTTACAGACCCAGAACCCCTGGAATGAAGGGGAAGCTGGGTCCCCTTAAGGAAGGACCCCACTACACTACTGACAATGTATACTGTTAATCTTTCTCCCATCCTTCCCCAAGGAGACCTCCGGCCTTTTACTGAGGTAACTGCATTGGGGAAACGGGAATCATCAATCAGAATTTTGGGGAAGTACTGGACATTGGCTCTGACCTGATGTTGATTACAGGGGACCCAAAACGTCATTGTGGTGCTCCAGTTAAAGTATGGGCTTATGGAGGTCAGGTAATTATGGAGTTTCAGCTAGCTCTGACTTACAGTGGGTCTGGTGGGTGCCTGGACTCATCCTGTGGTCACTTCCCCAGCGCCAGAATGCAGAATTGGCATAGATGTACTTAGCAGCTGACGGAACTCCCACATTGGCTCCCTGACTGGTAGGTTTAGGGCTACTATGATGCGAGAGGCCAAATGGAAGCCATTAGAGCTGCCTCTACCTAGAAAAATAGTAAATCAAAGCCAATATTGTATCCCTGGAAGGACTGCAGAGATTCGTGCTACCATCAAGGATTTGAAAGATGCAGGGATGGTGATTCCCACCACATCCCCATTCAACTCTCCTATTTGGCCTCTGCAGAAGACAAATGGATGTTGGAAAATAATAGTAGGATATCATAAGCTTAACCAAATGGTGACTTCACTTGCAGCTGCTGTACCAGATGTGGTTTCATTGCTTGAACAAATGGACACATCTCCTGGTACCTGGTATGCAATCATTGATTTGACAAATGCCCTATTCTCTATTCCTGTCCACAAGGCCCACCAGAAACAATTTGCCTTCAGGTGGCAAGGCCAGCAATATACCTTCACTTTCCTGCCTCATGGGTACATCAGTTCTCCAGCTTTGTGTCATAATCTTGTTTGCAGAGACCTTGATCACTTTTCACTTCCACAATATATCACACTGGTCCATTACATCGAGGACATTATGCTGATTGGACCATTGAGCGAGAAGTAGCAAACATACTGGGCTCATTGGTGTGTCATTTGCGTGCCAGAGGGTGGAAAATAAATCCAACTAAAATTCAGAGACCTTCTACCTCAGTGAAATTTCTAGGGATCCAGTGCTGTGGGGCCTGTTGAGATATTCTTTCCAAGGTAAAAGATGAGTTGCTGCATTTGACCCCTCACAACCAAGAAATAGGCACAACGCCTAGAAAGTCTATTTGGATTTTGGAGGCAACACATACCTCTTTTGGGTGTGTTACTCTGGCCCGTTTATTAAGTTATCTGAAAGACTACCAGTTTTGAGTGGAGTCCAGAACAGGAGAAGGCTCTGCAACAGGACCAGGCTGCTGTGCAAGCTGCTCTGCCACTTGGGCCTGAATAATCTACTTCAGGTATGTACTAACTGAGTACTAGTGAGATAAATCAATATTCCTCTTATACAGCTCTATTTCCTTGCTCCACTTCTTGTGCTATTGTTGTTATACATGCTACATACAATCATATTATTGTCTTTATTTGGAGATTATGTGTGATTTTAAGAGATGTGTATGGGTTCAAGTTGACAAGAGGTGGCCTTGTGATGGTTAATATTAAGTGTCAGCTTGATTGGATGCAGAGTTGTGTTCCTGGTGTGTCTGTAAAGGTGTTTCCAAAGGAGAGTAACATTTAAGTAAGTGGACTGGGAGAGGCAAACCCACCTGCAATGTGGATGGGCACCATCTAATCAAGTGCCAGCACAGCTAGAATAAAGCAGGCAGAAGAAGGTGGAAGGACTTGACTTGGTGAGTCCTCCAGTCTCCATCTTTCTTCCGTGCTGGATGCTTCCTGCCCTCGAACATCAGACTCCAAGTTCTTCAGCTTTTGGACTCTTGAACTCACACCAGTGATTTGCCAACGCCTCTTGGGCCTTTGGACACAGACTGAAGGCTACATTGTTGGCTTCCCTGCTTCTGAGGTTTTAGGACTCGGACTGATCCACCACTGGCTTCCTTGCTCCTCAACTTGCAGAGGGCCCATCGTGGGACTTCACCTTGTGATGGTGTGAGTCAATTCTCCTTAACAAATATGTACACATATTGTATTAGTTCCGTCCCTCTAGAGAACCCTGACTAATACACCTATCAACAACTGATCTTTCTTCTTACATTTTTCTGTACGTAGCAAGAAGAATCCAGGTTGCACCTCCCATACTCAGAAATTTCCTCAGGCCAATACCCAAGTTTGTCACTTACAAGCCTGCTTACCACAGAACAGTAGGACTAAGTTAAGTTTAGCTTCTGGCCACTACATTAGAAGATTTTTTCTTTCTTCCAGTTCCAATAACACTTTTCCTCATTTCTTTCTAAGCCCTCATCAGCAGTTCATTTCTTGTCCAGATTTCTACTCCATCTGCTTATGAAATTGTGGTTAGTTTCTAGAACAATGAAGATTTTCTTCATCATCTCCTCACTTCTTCTGAGCCATCGGCAGCACTATTTCCAACCTCTGTATTTCTGCCTATGACTGGCTGATGGTGAGTTAGTCATTCTCTGAGATAATACGTGTTTTCTCTATTATGCCTCTTCCTTCCTTCTGACCCATCACCAGCAGAGTCTTTAACATCTGCTTTTCCACTCACAGCCTGTGCAGGCAACCTAGACTTTTCCTATAAAGCTCCATAATTTGTTTTCTTCCTCTATCACTTCCCACTTCCAAAGTCTCTTCAATATTTTTCTTATTTCTTACAATAGTGACTCACTTTGTGGCATCAAGATCTGTATTATTTTTCAATTGTTGCTATAACAGATTCAGTGGATTAAGACAATATGAATTTATTATCACACAGCTATTGAGGTCCAAAGTCCTAAAACGAAGCTCTTGGCTCCTCATGGCACCAACCTCCACCTTCAAAGTTGGTGGCGTGTTCCAGTCTCTCTCTTTCCAACTTCAGCTCTCTTGACTACCATTTAAAAAGGCTCTTGAGACTACACTGGGCCCATCTGGATAATTCAAGATACTCTCATCTCAACATTTTAAACAAAATTTCATCTACCAAATCCCCTTTGATAGATAAGGTAAAATCTTATAGGTTGCAGAAATAAAGGCATAGGTGTATTCAACAGATTATTATTTTTTCTACCATAGGTGCATCTATTTACAGTGGTTATATCTTACTAATGGATTGACATGCTTATCATTATGAAATAACCCTATTATCTCTAGTAACTTTTTTTTGTTTTAAGGTACTTTTAATTTTGTCTGATGTTAGTATAATACTCCAGCTTTCTTATCATTTCTTTATGAATGATAAACATGATTTCTATCGTTTATATTCAAGCTAGTCATATCTTGAAGTCAAAATGTGTCTTATGTAGACAGCATGTAGTCAGATTTTGTTTGCTTTATTGAGTCTCAAAATCTCTGCCTTTTGACTGGATTGTTTAGTTCATTTACATTTAATGTTATTATTGATACAGATTGCTTTCTGCCATTTTCCATATGTCTCACAGATTTTTGTCCTCTAGCCCTCTCTTTTCAGTTTTGTTTATATTCAGTGAAATTTTTCTAGTGTTTCAATTCCTTTAAAGATTTTTGCTATGTTACTTGACTATTTTCTTAGTGGTTGTTCTAGGGCTTACTACATACATCACAATCTACTTCAGGTGTGTACTAACGAAATACTAGCGAGATAAATCAATGTTCCTCCTATACAGCTCTATTTCCTTGCTCCCTTGCTTGTGCTATTTTTATACATGTTACATTTTTATACACTACAAACCCAGGAATGTAGTGTTATAATTATTGCTTCATGTGATGTTATGTTGTTTACAGAAGCTGGGGAAAGAAAAGAGCAAGGATATATTTATAGAATTTGTTACATTCACCTTGTTATTTGACTTTGTTTTTGCACTCTTCCTTTATTCCTGCGGATACAAGTTACCTTGTGTAATTTTTTCTTTGCTTCTGACCCACAGCTTTGGAATGTGTCATCTGGCAGCTTTCTGGCCTCCACTGTTTCTCATGAGAAGTCAGCTGTTAATATTATTTGGGGCTCCTTGTACATAATGAGTCATTTTTCTCTTTCTACTTTCAAGATTTTATTTGGCCTTCTACTTTTTTACTGTGATATGTCTGGTTGTAGGTCTCCTTGCATTGCATTTATACTACTTGGAGTTGGTTGAGCTTCTTGGATGTTTAGATTAATGCTTTTTTATTGAATTTGGGATGGTGTCCACCATTTGTTATTCACATATTTGTATTTTTCCTTTCCTCTCTCTTTCTTCTCCTTCCTCATGTTGGATTTCCTCATCCAGGGAGATATTGCAGACCTTGACAAGGAGTTGGGGAAGAGAAAGACCTGTCTTTTTGGCCACACCCATCCAGAGTGGAACTTCTGGTGTGTGTGTTGTGTGTGTGTCTGATATACTCAAAGTTCTAAAATAAAAACCTGTTGAACAAAAATCTTATATCCAACAAAATGCTCTTTCAAAACTGTAGATAAAATAAACACATTCACAGATAAACGAAAACTGAGAGAACTGTTAGTAGACCAACCTGATAGGAATGTTGTTTCATGTGAATGACAGGAACTCCTGACAGTAATTCACACAGGCCGGGGGTTGCTGAGAGGGCTGAGCCACGGCTCCGGTGTTGGGGATGCTCACTGTCGTGGTTCACTCTGAGATCTGGCAGATTTCCTGGAGTGACTGGGTCTTCCTTTGCTGTGTGTCCTCAGGGTAATTTCCAGGGACTTTCAGCATTGTGAAAAATGGTTTCCACAAGTCACAGTTGTTCTGCTGGGAAGCGCACCTGCAGAGCTTCTCAGGCTGCCCTTCCAGAGGAGACTCCTCACCTTCATTCATTCTCACACCGACCCACCAGACACTTGCCATGCATCTTGTGTGCGCCTGCTCCCGTGCCTAGCATGGGGACTTGTGCCTTTCAATCGTTCCTGAATGTGCTCCCATCCATGCGGTCAGGTCCTCATGCTCCCTTCTCTCTTGAATCCTTTGAGTAACCTAAGCAATCTTTCTGCCTAGAGTCTTGACCTACTAAAATCCACCCTTTGCACTGCTACCAAAAAAAAAAGTAAGTCTGATCTGCTTAAAACTACAGCATTTCTGTCTTATAAGTACCGCGCGCTAACCGATTGCGCCACTGGAGCCACACTAAAACTACAGCATTTCTAACTTCTCTCAAGATTAAATCTAAGTTCATTCAATGCTAGTTAATGTCTGCCTGTCTCACACTCTCCGTATTTTTGTTTGTACTTGGGTCATCTTCTCTGGCTATAGCACGGGCTCTGTCACTTCAGCATCCGTATGTGGAGTTTCTCTGCCTGCAGTCACCTTCTTACATTTCAGTCTGAAAAATTCTTTTTCCATATTTAAGAAGTAGCACAGGTTCACCTCTATAGGAAGGTGAAGGCTATTTATGTTTTATGTGTCATATACATAATTCAGAACACTTCTCAACCTCATTGCTTTATGATACTTGTTTTTTTATCTGTCTTCTGCACTAGAAGGTGAGCTGCTTGAATCCAGAGAGCCTGTCTTTTACCTCTGAACCTTTCACTATCGTGCCTGACACATAGGAGATGATTAATAAATAAGATTAATATATTTATAAATAGTTGGCTGGGATGTGGGCCCTAGTTTGATGAAGCTTACATTTTATCAGAGTTGTAATATACAAGCCATTTTAATTAGTGCAATGGATATTTTGACAATTACATAAGTAAAATCACATAAAGACACAGGAAAAGAGTGAGGCCAGAGGACAACAGGCTGAGATTTCAGCAGATGAGCTGCAGAAGGTGGCAGAGTCTTTGGGAAAGAGCTCAGTGCAGACAGAGGCGAGAGGGAGCCGCTTCATGGGCTGTTTGGAAACGCTGAGTAGTCTAAGATGTGTGGCACTCACCCAGGCGCTGGTCAGAAATGCAGCCAGGAAAGCAATTTCAGGCCAGATGGTGAAGAACATTTAGTGCCGTTTGAAGGAACTGCGGACCTGTTTCTTTACTGTGTAAGTGTTAATACTTGTGGGATGGAAAGTGCTGAGGTCCTGTCTCTGTTAGGATGATGCTCCTGTTTGCAGACTGGAGGCAAGAACACCAACTCCCCAAGCTGTAATGATGACCGTGAAGATGGCAATGTGCAATTCATGTTTTACTTAACACTGGGCACACAGCTGCTGCTGAAAGACTTTAAACAGGGTCCACAGAGTTTGCTTTATCCTAATGGCCGTGCCACAGTTTTGTTACATTTAAAGTTACATGATGGAAGTGCCCCAACCAATTCGTTTTTGTCTACGTACACAATCGCAAACTTGACTCATCTATAGTATTCGCAAAAAACAGTGCATTCGGTAAACATGAAAACATCTGCAATATAATGGCATCCAAATTGAAATCTGCATCGACAAAATATCACACTGTCTTTAAATTTATTGTTTCTTTATCTCAAGAAGATAAAAATGCACTGTAAACTCAACATGAACTGAAATATTTTGAACTCTGAGTTTCAGTTCTAGAAATCTTTTTAGGGGCAGGTAAGTGATGATAACAGCTGTGACTGTGCCTTGAATAATTTCTGAAGTTGCTGAAATGATTAACTCAGGACCTGAGTTAACCACGAAATCTGCTCCCGCCTGTTGCGAAGGCTGCTGGATCCACTGTGACTACTGGAAGACTCTGAGAAGCTGGGGGCTTAACAAATAGAAATTCAACTTAGGTAATAGAAACTGTGATTTTCCCACATGAAATGCTTGTGTCAAATAAAAGCAAAGAACCAATGAAGCCCTCCCAGAACCCAGCTTAGATGGAGACACAGACCTGGCCTGAGATAAAGATGCTGCTGACTCTTCCTCCACCCTCTCCTGACACCCCGTTTCCATGGAGCAGTGCTGACCCATTCCAGGCAGTTGGTCATTCAGGACTCCAGCCCAGCACCCTGTTGGGCCTGTGAGCCCGGAACAGTATCCTCTTGCCAGGCACCTCAGTCCCACCTGGATGCCATTTCCCCATGGCCCAACTCTGCTTCCCAGGTAGAGTCTAATCCAACCACTGGAGAGCCTGGCGTAATGTGTCCCTGCAAAACTCCCCCGTACTGCAGGTTCCCCAACACTTTCGACCCATATCTGCTGCTTTTTCAGGGTCTGTAGAGAAGAATGACAACATAATTATGCTAAGAGGCAGGAAGGGGTCTAAAGCTCAGGCCAAGTTTATTGAAGATATACTGTCGGGGAAAAGCAGAGACCTGGGGGAGTTCCCACTGTATTCATGTGCTGGATGACTGGGAAGCACACAGCCTCACATACACGCACACGTGGTATGTTCATTCAGGCCGTGAGGGCTTTGTCCTCCTCACCTAGGCTCTACCCAAGAGCTAGGAGAAAAATAACACCAGGTAGCGGAGATGGGGCATCCAGACCAGCGAGGCATCACCTAGGACACTCTCTTTATGCAGGTGGCACTGGAGCAGGGATCTGAAGGATGTGGACAGCAAGCAGTGCAGGCACTGAGGCCTGAGTTCCCAAAGCAGAGGAAACTGCAAGTACAGAGTGCTGAGGCCAGAGGTCAACAGACAGCTAGGAGGTCAGCAGTGTGGCAGGAGGCAGGTAAGGAAGGGGAAGAGTGGGAGGAGGTGGGGGTCACAGACACCCTTGGGGCCAGCAGTGTTGACCTTCAGTGGCCTTGGACAGACCTTGGCATCCCCCAGGCAGTGGAGTCCAGCTGCATTCTGCCCTCGATCTTCCACAACCTTTACCGCAGCTCATCCTCACCAGGCCAGAGGAGGCTCCCTAGGGGCACAGCCCATGCCTGAGCCTCGTCGCTCCAAAGCTGAGACTCCGTGAGTCCACAGCACAATTCTGCTCAGCACATTGTGCAAACAGGAGAATCACGCAAGCTGACTTGGCTAGCGTCTTCTGTCTCTGGGGCCAAGTCGGCTTGCTGGTGCCTCTGCAGCCTGTGCGCGGCATTCCACAGTGCTCCCTCTGATTAACGGCTTTATTCCCTGGGTATGTTATTTATCTCTGTCCCATTCAGAGGGGCACATGGTTCTGTCTCACGACTGGAGTCGGAAGGACTTCCTCTATTTGTAGAAAGACAGAGAATCTAAAAGCAATCAAACTGTGCATTACCTTACATATTGTCAGTCACTTAACATTTTGATTTAAAAATCTTCCATATCTTTAAAATTTAGGTTTCAGTAAATTATTGCAGACCAGAAAATGTGCTTTCAAAAGTTAATGTTGTAGAGTGTCTGATCTTAATTATTCGCTATTCATCTACTCCATAAGCTCTGTATGCTTTACAACTCAAATATGGTGTCTGTGCTGCTTGTGGTAGTGTTTATGACAGCTGGGTTTTATCGTTGTGTTCACGTATAAGAGCTGAATGAGTCTACGGCTAAAGCAACTTTTAAAGTGAAGCTGGTGTTTGGTGTCCTGATTATCCTGATTATAGTCATATTTATCCAATTATAGTCATAGTTATCCAATTTTATTATAACTATGATTATAGTCATAGTTATCTGATTGTAGTCATAGTTATCCAATTTTGTCATGCGCTGAAAGCTATAGAACCGTATACCTAAGGGAATAAAAGTGGAGTTTGAAGGAAATGTCTGCTAACTAAAATTAATGGTCATGCACATAAAAACAGCTCTTTTATATAATTCTGTAAACTCGAAACATGCAAAGGTAATAAACAATTATAAGCTGACAAAGAATTTATAATGTGCTGAATAAATATCAACTATATTTAATACATCTTGAGTTACAGCTTCACAGCAGGTGTTTCTATGAGTAGCAAAGTAACATGAAAAACACACTTCTCCAAAACAAAGAGAAAAAAATAACGGGATTGTCTGGGGGAGAAATGTATCTACTAATGAGCTTGTCTTCAGAGCATAAGTTCCCTCCTGTTTTCCTACTTTTTGTGTGCATCTAAACCAGCAGAACGGCCAGCAAGGCTTACCACTAGGATTTCCAAACCTGGCTATTCATCTTCCCTACCCTAAGATGCACATCCCATCCAGCTTCCTTCGCTGGGTCCTTCACACAGTGGGTGTGGTGTGGAGGCAGCCTTTCAAATGTCCCCAGGGATGCCTGCTTCCTGGCCTTCACGTCTCCACGCAGTGCCCTCCCCCTGAGAATGGGTTGCATCTGGGCCTGACTTCTAATGAGTGGAATGTGATGGAAATGATGGGTGCCGTTTCAGAGACTACGTTATACAAACTGGAGGCTTCTCTCTCTCCAGCCTTCTCATGTGATCATTCTCATAAACCAGCAGCTTCATGGGGACTTCTTCTGGGGAGAGGCCCACAGGCAAGAAACTGAGGGAGCTGATGACTAATGGGTATGAACAAACCAAATCCTGTGAACAAACACATGAGTGTGTTGGAGTTAGAGCCTCCCCAGACAAGCCCTCAGATGAGACCACAGCCCCAGCCAGCACTTTGATGAAAGCCTTATGGGGACCCTGACCCTGAGGGCCCAGTGGTACTTAGGTTTGTGACCCACAGGTGGCAAGGAAATAAACAGTTTCAGTGATCATATTTTGGAATGATTTATTAGGTAGCAATAGGTCAGTAACCCATGGCATTTTAAATTTTAGAGCTCAGCTTAGGTGTTATTATCTCCGTGAAAACTTTGCCAACTTTTGAGTCTGTGGTGAGCTCTGCTGGCAGCCATTTTTCAGGCCCAAGATCATTTATTTAACGACACTTTTTTTTGATGTGCACAGATACTGTGTTTGTTTACTTGTTCATTGTCTATTTCCATGCTATTCTTCATTGCAATGTCAGTGTCTAGCAGATGTATACATTCAATAAATATAAAGTGCCTAAATAAGTGAATGAATAAATGGATGAATGAAGGATGACTCACAAATTTACACTTTTTTAAACTTAAAACATTCTGTGAGGGTAGAAGTTGAATCAGAAGTATTATTCAGAGAAATGATTTTAACAAAATGTCCCAGGCTGGATCACAGGAAAGTTCTGAGCAGGAGGTGTGGGCTGACAGTGCAGGTGTGGCTCCTGACCTGGCAGCTCCAGGGAGGGTTTGGAAACTGTGATGGGCAGCCGTGACTGAACAGGATGCAACCCCTAACATTTTGTCAGGCACAGTCCTAGACATGTTATGCCTGCAAGCTTTTGAAGAGGTTTTCCAAGGAGACTTTGAGAAGCAAGGATGTGTGAATGGATCCCAGTGTGTCTGACTGCATAACCTTTGCACACTTTTCACTCTTCTGCTATGACTTCTCATGAAATTAGACCTTTTATGTTTTTTATTTTTTATTTTTTGGAGTTGGAGTCTTGCTCTGTCACCCAGGCTAGAGTGTAATGGCAGGATCTCAGCTCACTGCAACCTTAGCCTCCCAAGTAGCTTGGATTACTGGCATTCACCACCACGTCCGGCTAATTTTTGTGTTTTTAGTAGAGATGGGGTTTCACCATGTTGCCCAGGCTGGTTTCAAACTCCTGACCTCAAGTGATCCACCTTCCTTGGCCTCCCAAAGTGCTGGGATTACAGGCGTGAGCCACCAACTGGTTGTATTTTAGAATTATATGAGAGATTTAAAAAAGTATGAATACCTGGCCTGATTCCAGATATTCTGCTTTAATTAGGTTTTATTATGAATGCCATGTAGAGAGTCTACTTTGCATATCTATCATTAAAACATTGGAACTATGGGGCATACTATTTGCATAAGAAATGTAAAGTATCAGGAACTTGGGCAACATGCCAAAACCCCATCTCTACAAAAGAATACAAAAACTAGCCAGGCATGGTGGTGTGTGCCTGTAGTCCTAGTTACTTGGGACTGGGACTGCCTCACACAGGAGGATCAATTGAGCCAGGAGGTCAAGGCTGCAGAGAGCCATGATCACTGCCATCCCATCACTGCACTCCAGCCGGGGTGACAGATCAAGACACTGCCTTAAATAAATAATACAGTATTAGGAAAGAAGCTGATATCAAGAAGGAGGGCAAGATTGATATTCTCCACGAAACAGGGAAGCACACAGCTCCCAGGTGGGGTTCCCCAGGAGAGAAGCTTGTTGACGGCACTGGCCTCACCTCCAGGGATATGTCTGGTGAGGCTTCAGAGGCTGCAGCTTTAGGTATTGATCTCAGTGTCACCTGACAAGACCTCTGAATTCTCTCACCAAACCTCCACCATTCATTATCATCATCAATCATGAATGAAAATTGATATTGGTTATATCAATTCTATATCATCACAATTTGATAGAATTATGAAATTATATCAATTATAGAAATCTGATAAAAATTTTGTTACCACATTAACAGCAGTTAAGACTTTGATTTTCATTCAATAAGATGATGTTTATACTTTTTTATTTTCCTTAGTATTTACATTTCTCCTTCCTACAAATAAAATGTATGCTAGGAGATTCTTCTTTAGGGAAGCACAGATTACTGCCACTGAGACTTACGTAACTTTCTGACTCACGTGTTCACCTGGAAAGGCTTCCATGTCTTAAGGGCATCATTCTATGGACAGCTTGAACCTACGCAGGTCTTTGGTTTTAGAACAAAGCAAAGTAAATGAAAGGATCCCCAGAAAGTAAAATTAAAGAATTAAAGTTTCTGTGTGGATGAGTTGTAATTGTAGTTTATGAGCCTTTCCCAGAAAATTGAATGCGGTAAAAGAGCGAGAAAAATAACACCACATATTCACCTCCAGGGTCTTAAATTACCCAGAGAAAGACAGTTTCATCCAAGCCAAGAGAAAAAAAGCTGAAGCCGAAGTTGAATTGAGAATTTAGGTAACAGGACAACAGCTGCCAAGTCAAAGTCTGTGCAGAGCTGAGAGCGGCCAGTCCCAGCCAGTGGTCACCACATAGAGCGCCGTCTGTCTCTCCTCGCTGGCAGGGACACCTGCTCCAGAGGGAGGCTCGGAGTCTCCTGTGACCCTGGGCGTGCTGGCCACGGGGACCTGCCCTCCTGCAGGGCTGATACTCTGCCCTGAGTATCGTTTCTGTCTATCAGAGACCCCAACGCTGAGGCAGAAGCTGCCAAGGGAGAGACATGCTGCTGTCCCTTCTCCAAGCTCCCTGGGTGTGAACAGATGCCCGCGAGGGCCTGGGAACGTGTCCACCAGGGCGGCAGCCGCTGCCTTTCCTCTATGTGCCTGGAACCCGCTGCAGGGATCTGGAAGCAGTTTCTGGGCCCCTGGTGAGCTGCACATGGCCGGATAAACACAGCTCTGAAAGAGTCTATTAGGGATAATTAATCATTTTAACCTGAGATGGTTTTTGGAAGGGTTCATATACCTTCACCACAGGAGGAGTTTCTAAATACCCTGCAAAGCCTCCATATATATTCTTTAAACCGTGTAACAAGGCTTGTTTCTTCAGAAAGCGCTTTCTGTCTAAATGCACTGATGGCTGTACTTCAAGAAATGATTTAGGTGTTTTTCTAAAACACAAGGCAGGTATTTTTCAACGCCACTGTTTTGAGGGAGAACACACTGAGCTTTTTGTAAAATACGTCTTGATACTTACAGAGATTTTAAAAGAAAATATTTGGGCTGTGGTTTAGGAATCAAACAGTCTTAAGTATGTAAATAATGACAGGCAGGAACTCTTTCTAAAAAAAATAGATACTGACTATGAAACACACAGCCAGCTCTGGAGGCCAGGGCGTGCCCTAATGAGGCACTGGAAAGTTTACTTCTCACCCTGAGGGCTCCAGGGATCTGCGCAGCTGGGGCCTGAGCACACTGCCGCTAGGGAACTGCTCCCAGGTTTTGGGAAACAGCTCCCGTAAGAAAGTCTTCCTCAGTCATCTCAGTGTCACCCACAGTCATCTCAGTGTCACCCACTACGCTAATTCTGCTGTTTAATAGTCTCTGTAAGCCGGGCATGGTGGCTCATGCCTGTATTCCCAGCACTTTGGGAAGCCGAGGCAGGTGGACCACCTGAGGTCAGGAGTTCGAGGCCAGACTGGACAATATGGTGAAACCCCGTCTCTACTAAAAACACAAAAATTAGCCGGGCATGTTGGTGGGTACCTGTAATCACAGCTACTCAGGAGGCTGAGGCAGGAGAACCACCTGAACCCAGGAGGTGGAGGTTGCAGTGAGCCGAGATTGTGCCACTGCACTCTAGCCAGGTGACAGAGCAAGACTCTGTCTCAAAAAAAAAAAAAATTCTGCATAAAGATAAAGAGTCTGTATTGGGGTTAAGACCACTTAGTACTGAGGGGGACAGCACATGTTGCCCAACGCTGCACCCCAGATTGGCTTGTCTTACGGAATGCTTTACCTCAGCCGCTGAAATGCAGCCTCCGTGGGGGCAGGCACCCTGTCTGTCTGGTTCACACGTGCGTCTTGAGTGTCCACAGCTGTGACTGCATGCGAGAGGCGCTGCCTTGCATTGCTTTCTTCCCGGGCTCAACGTTGGAAACGCGTTGGTCTGCGCTTCAGCCCCAGGCTGTTCTTCAAATCCTGGGTTTGGGGGAAGGGCAGGCATTGGAATCTATTAACCGGAAACATCTTCAGTTTCATTAGCACATTCTGATTTGGATTTATCTACACAAAAACACTAAAACTGATTTGATGCTTTATTTTATTTTATTTATTTTTTATTTTATTTTATTTTTGTGTGTGTGTGAGATGGAGTCTTGCTGCATCGCCCAGGCTGGACTGCAGTGGTGTGATCTCGGCTCACTGCAACCTCCGCCTCCCGGGTTCACACCATTCTTCTGCCTCAGCCTCCCGAGCAGCTGGGACTACAGGTGCCCGCCACCACGCCCAGCTAAGTTTTTGTATATTTAGTAGAGATGGGGTTTCACCTGGTTAGTCAGGATGGAATTGGATGCTTTATAACTTAACTAAGGTTCGAACAGCCACTGCAGGACGTTAGGGACAGAATCCGGGTGATCTCCCAGGTCATGTCTGCTCCTTGGGGCCTCCCTCACTCACCGTGCCACCCTGCAGAGACGCTCGCCTGACAGGGTCATTGCCAGGCTGCCACCGCCCCCTCGGATGGCCTCTGTCCCCTTTGCCCTCGTGGTCCGGGAGTGCTGCCCTTCCCTCGTCCTTCTGCTGCAATCCTGACTCTCCAGCACTCGGCTCTCCACCGCACGCCTTCGGGGTTTTCAGGCATACGAGTCACCCTCTGCCCTGGGCTGCTGTGATGTCCTGGAGCTGGATCCCGGCCTCCGGTTCACAGATGGGACGTTTGCTTCCCTGCTTGGCTGTGAATGAGGAATGGGAGCTTGAGGTTCTGCCTGCATTTTCCAGGCCCCCTGCAGGTAGGGCCAAGTCCAGGGGCCCTGGGCTGAGCAGCTCTGAGCTGCTTAGAGACAAAGGTCAGCATTTAATTCCAGTATGTATTTGGGGTTTTTCTCCTTTTCCCCATTCTCAGGAAACTTGATCAAGTCCAAGTGTGGGAAAAAAACCACGATCTGACTTTTCTAAGTCTTGTTTCATGGACTCAGTTTTTGAAATTCAAATGTGAAGATGTTGACCAATTTCCTCTGCGTGCTGCCTTAATAATACCTGCTTTAAAAATGGGCACTTCTTGCTCTAGCTGTCTGAGTGGAGGCGGGGCACTGCAAACACAAATCACAAGAGAAAAGTGAAAAAGGATAGTTTCTCAGATTCAGTCCTGCACTTGTGGATATAGATTCCTATCTGAGATGAGTGTGAGTAAAGGCTACAGAAATAGGAATACTACCCAAGACTTTAGTGTAAGCAGGAACTTAGGGACTACGCAACAAGGTACGAAGCCCCGAAGATGGAGCACGCACGCCCCAAATCCTGGCATCCAGACAGCGCCGCCCCATCTACGGGGACACAGATGGCTGGGTCTGCTCCTGCTTCTCAATGGCCTTCGTGTTGTTTAGGGAGACAGAGCAGAATCAAGTTCACTCAACCACCAGGTTGAAAGGTTGAAAGGTTGAAGGTGGAATTCTCTCGGGCCAGGGACAAATGGAGATAATTACGCAAACACAAATTGCACTCTGTTTTGCCTTCATATGCCATCGGTTGGAAGTGTTTTGGAATATGTAATTGACCAAATGACTCAATTTTCCACTTCAGCTTTGTTTGCAGATAAATTTTAAGACAGATTTTGAGTTTATATACCAATTGTCCCTGCAGAAGAGAAAAAAGTGAAACATACTTCATAAACAGTGCCAATTCCCGATGATTTTGATTCATATATTGGATCAAAATAGAAAACCAACTATTTCTGTCATGTTTTCCTAAAGAAGGACAATATTTTTTATACCCAAGAGTCAACAAGTCGTGAAGTAGTGTGCAGGTTGAGATTGAAAGAATTTATTTCCCAAGAATGATAGAAGACAAGAGGAGCTAGCAGTCACGGCTACATGCCCTCGTTTCGACCACTGTCCTTTTGTTGTGCTGAGAAAACTCAGTCACCCAGTTCCATAGACAGGTGAGGAGTGCTTTGACGTGGCAACAGGGTGGGTGCTGGCAGGGACCGGCTATGTCTTGAAGGGGGAAGGGAAAGAACATGGTATTGGGATCACAACCAATCCAGACATCACCAGACTATGAATCCCAGGTATCAGACTTTCCAGAGTAAGACTCATGGCATCTTTTGCTTTATGATATGGATATAACCAGAAAAGGTAATTTTTTACTAGCCCATCTAACGGCAACTTTTAGGGTTCTTTCCTGAAATCCGAGCTCTACCTCTCCACCCTGCTCCCCAGTAGGAACTTGTAAGTAAATTTCCATTTATATAGTTAATGAGGACTCTCGGGAAAGGTGGAGTCAAACATGGTGATAAAGACATCACATGCTGATGGGTGACAGCCCATCTCTAATAAAGGCCTTGTTATGTGCTGGACACTGCAGAGAACCAGCAGCTCATCAGTCAAGCAAATCAACCTTCCCTGACCTCATGGTTCCTGGAGATGAAACAAGGATGGAGCCATCACACTGGAGAAAGAACGTGTTGAGACACGTTGAGGAAAGTCAGTGAGAGAAAGGTGGGAGGTGAGCAGAAAATGTCTTGAGAGACAGATTCCTTATTTTAATTTTTTGCATTTTTTTTTGAGACAGGGTCTCGATCTGTTGCCCAGACTAGAGTGCAGTGGCATGGTCTCAGCTCACTGCAAACTCCCTCTCCCAGACTCAAACAATTCTCCTACCTCAGCCTCCCAAGTAGTTAGGATTACAGGTACACATATATATTATACATATATAAAATATATATATTAAAATATATATAATATATGTATAATATATATACATATATTTTGTAGAGATGAGGTTGCCCAGGCTGGTGTCCCGGACCCAAGGGATTCCCATGCTTTAGCCTCCCACGGTGCTGGTATTACAGTCGTGAGCCTCTGCGCCCAGTGGAGAGAATTTCTTTCCCTGATTCTGTAATTTCATGACTCCCATGCTTTATCTTATACCAACCTCATCACATAGAACAGTCAAATCCCTTTTCCTAAAATTATTTCTAATGCTTTGCAAGCAGGTCTTCCTGCTGCCTGCCCTATTTCTTGGACTGGTATCAACTTCCAACCAGGTCCCAACAGAGCTCCCTATAGTCCATAGGTGCCTCATCCAGACAAAGAGTGCTCAATCTGCTCACATTTCTGACCCAGATATCGCAGCTCTTAGATGGTCAGTCATGAGCACAGAGAACAGGCACAGCAGGTGGAAGTGCACGCTCTTCCTGACCTGAAAGTGAAAATTCCTACCGAAGCCCGCACAAGATTGTCCACTTTACCTAAGGCAAGCTTTAGCAGTCATTTATTGAACCCTTACGTGAATGACACTTTGCTAACTGCTGGACGAGTCTATACACATCAATCCAATCCCTTCCTCCTGGAAATCGGGTCGGTACACACGAATATAAAAGTGCCTAATGTAGTAGCACAGAGGCGTACTCAAAGAGCACAGCAGAAGATTAGATTAGTTCTGGCTGAAAAAGACTGAGCTGAAAAATTACATTTATACTGGATGTTATATACAGTTAGCAAATTATTTTAGCTATATCATTTGTTAGCTATAGTTTGCAAAGCATGTGACTGAAAATGGGTATTATATCATTTGTTAGATATAGTTTGCAAAGCATGTGACTGAGAAAGGGACGTTATTCCAGATTCTTCAGGTGGCCCCAGTGTAATCACTAGAATCTTTATAAAGAGAAAGGCAGGAATGTCAGCGGCGTGGCCAGGGAATCAGAGGCCAGCGCGGTGCAATTGCTGTGCTGAGGATGGAGGAAGGGGCTGGGAGCTGAGGAACACGGCAGCTTCCGCTGGCTGGAAAGGCAGGAAAGAGGCCCTGTCTTGGAGCTCCAGGAGGAAGCAGCCCTGCCCGCACCTTGACGATGGTCCCCCAGACTCACCTGGACTTCTGATTTCCAGACTTGGCCTGTGTGGTGATTTGTGAGGCAGCGCTGGGAGACAGATGCACACTCCTTCTGCCTGGTGTGACGCGTGCATGAAGGGCGGTTTCAGCTGTGAAGGTGAGCCACGGGGGCAGCTGATGCTCCCTGTAGTTATGCTGCAATCTTTCTCCATCCCACTCTTCACATACCCTCTCTTTCCTGTGGCAAAAGCTCCAAGCCTCCCAGAGACGCTGTGGTTAAGTGAGTGAGCTTTTCATTGTCGTTCCTCCCTGAGTGCATAGCTTACCCCTCTCAGGTAACTTTCTCACCTTCCCTGCTGTCACCAACTGACTCCTGATAGTTTGTTGAAGTTGGTCTCTAGGATCTCCTCCCGCTTTTTGCTGGATATCCAGCCTTGAGCCTCCCACGTGGCCCCTTGCATGTGGGGCAAAGGAGGAGCTTGCAAACGCCAGACGGAGGCATTTAACTGCCACACAGCGCCCTGAGAAAGAGCCACTGCCCTCGCTCGCAGCCTGTGGCCACATTTGAGGTAGGACTGTTATCAGCCGAGTCCTGGAGTGCAGGGACGTAGGACAGAGGCTGCAGCAGCCCCTATGACACAGCATCAGGGAGGAATCGTGTTCACTGCCTCAAACCACTAAGATTTCCAGGGCTTTTTGCAACCACAACCTGTCCCATATTTTCCTGACTGATGCAGAAATTGATAGTAAAAATGGGTCTTGCCACTGCAAGAACCCAGGGTGCCTGAACCAGAAGTAAGGAGCCTGGCGAAGGTGTGTGTGGAAACTGAGGGGTGCATCTTCCAAGGAGGGGCCTCAGCCTTCCAGAGTCCAGGGGCAGAGGAGAGCCACAGGGCCCTCTTCAACTCCGTGTCTTCTCTTTATTCTTATAGATTAGTGAATTTTCTTTATCTGTCACTGTGATTTTAGTGTATACTGGAAGAATGGGTAGATATGGGTATTCAGCTTAGCATGTGATATGGTTTGGATCTGCGTCCCCACCAAATCTCATGTTGGATTGTAATGCTCAGTGCTGGAGGTGGGGGCGGTGGGAGGTGACCACTTGAATCTTTATAAAGAGGAAGGCAGAAGGGGAGAAGTTCTCACGAAGGGGCAGCAGCATCCGCCTTGGTGCTGTCCGCCTTGGTGCTGTCCTCATGATGTGGAGTGAGTGAGTTATGAGATCCGGTTGTTTAACAGTGTGCGGCACCTCCCCCACCCTCCTCTACCTTTTTCTTGCTCCTTCTTTTGCCCCATAAGACACACCTGCTCCGCCTTCACCTTCCACCATGGCTGAGTTTCCCGAGGCCTCACAGAGCTGAGCGCAGGCCAGCGCCATGCTTCCTGTACAGCCTGCAGAACTATGAGCCAATTAAACCTCCTTTCTTTATAAATCACCCAGCCTCAGGCGTTTCTTCACAGCCGCGTGAGAACGGACGAGAATGCCATGTCTAAGTGGACATAATCAGGGAATTACTGCTGCTGGTAGAGAAGCAGCAGGACTGAGCACTGGCAGCCACTTTGGGGGTCTGGTGACGAGGCCGCGTGGGGCTGCGGGGAGGACACACCCCCCAGCTGAAGCCTCTTCATGGCAAAGGCGAGTTCGCAGGGCCACTGTCACCGTGGCAAGGTGAGCCCACAACATGCCTGGCAGCCCGGGCACTCTCCCGCGTCTGGTACCTTCCGCCAGCACAGCAGCGGGACGTCTGGGAAGAAACAGAGGTCGGAGTGAGAGAGCTTGGCAGACCTATCTCAGTAAACCCTCTCAGGGTCACCCTGTGGTCCTTCTAGAAGGATCCAGAGAAGGGGAGTGTGTGTGTGTGTGGCAGAAAAATGAACGGCCTCCAGGCACAGGTGAGGATGAAATCCACACCTTTATAACATTAAAATCTGTGCAATATATCGGTAACCACACATTCAAAAAATTACGACCTTGGGTTTACACAAAATTCACTATTCCTGTATTATGAATACTGATTTTTTATTATATTTTCTATTGACTAAGATATTTGTTCAAAGCATACTGTACAAACATTATGAAAAGTGATATTTGGTGTATTTTAGGGAGAATTCCAAACCGTGTTCTCATTATTCTAGATGGATATTTCTTGCGGCCAGTTCACTGGAGACAGTGCCTTTGCACACGTGTACAAAGCTTTTAAGAAGTACGATTGTGCAAAGATACACCAAAACTTTTACTTTTCTGACAATAAAATAAATATTTTGTATTGCAATTATTGGTCAAAGTAGTAAAATGTGGTTGTTCACCACTGAGTCAAGGACAGGAGTTGGACTAAGAGGCACGATGGTGCCAAATAAAGAGATTTGCCATGTGGAATTTGTGAAAGAAAGTTATGTTTAATAAACCAATGAAATAGTAATATAACATTAATTTTATGAGAGTACACCGATGTGCCACATTCCATATTAACGCACCAGGTGGGTACTTAGCATATTATACCGTTGTATGAACACGACACTGATTCGAAGGCCATTCATGTGTCTGTGTTAGCTCCGCGTCCAGTCCTGATGGGAGCCAGACAGCAGCTTGCTTGTCTCTGCATGGCCCCAGCCTTTGCAGTGTGAGCTGCAGCCAGGGTCTCACACAAGAGAGTGCTTTGTGGACAGAGCCTGGGATTTTTTTTTTTTTTTTTTTTTTTTTTCTTACTATGCTGTCCAGCTTCTGGTAGCCCGGCTGAAACCATAAATATTCAATTTGAGAAGCCTCTTTCAAAACCTGCAAATGTTAAATGCTTGATTCCAAAACCTTCCAAGAGGCTCTGAAAGGTGCTTCTGGGCACCGTGCCGCATCCTGTGAAGGACCCTCCCCTCCAGAGGTCCCTTCTCTGACCTGTTGCTGGTGCATGGGTGGCACTGCAAGGCGGGCCTTTCCCACTGCTTCCATTTCAAGGGTGTGATGAGAGTTTTCCAAGCTCTGAGTGTCTGAGGTCACCCGGGAGGCTGCCCGACACCGTGTCCTGGCCTTGACCAGGCTCGTACGGTCAGCCCTGCTGATGGCACATCAGTGCAGCTCAGATCGATAAGCGTTCAGGTATCTTGCACCATGACTGGCCTCTGCAGAGGAGGTCAGGAATTCTTGGACGAAGGGACCTACCCTGACTTGTGGGAACCTGGTGTTTCAGTGAAGGCTTCTGCAGCCGCGAAGTTAGAAGTGTGCTTCACATGAGCTGGAGCAGTTCGTTATTTTCTAGGCAGAAAAAATGCCTTGGAGAAAAAGAAAAACATTATTAGGCAACTACTGTGTACCGGGAACTTCATATCTACTTTAATTTAAACCTCTAAACATCATATAAAGGTTTCCTTATTGTCACTTTTGGTCAGATAACCAGTCCGAGGACAGGAGGCTCCATCCCAGCCCTGCTCCTCCCACCAAACCTGCAGGATCCATTTTGTAACCCTTTTGTCCATGTGTGACGGCCAGAGCAGATCTTTCTGGAAAGAAGATTAGGAAAGTTGCTGAATTAATGCACAGAACATTATCCCAGATAGTGTTAATTAAAGTATAAATTTTCCTTAGTTCTTTTGTTTATTTGTTTTTCAGTTATTTGTCACTGTGTGCAAAAGGCAGGCGAGTACAGCTGTCTCTGGTTTTCCGTCATGGGGGCACTGCCTCTCTGCTTCCTGTAAGCACGGGCACCGTCAGAGTGCAGCTTGTGAGGGTAAGGACCTTGCTTTCTCAGTGGGTAGTGGGACTTAGTGCTGCCTCTTAACAGAGGCCTCTAGCACACCAACAATCTTGATAGAAAAAAAAGCTGCCTAATAGGTTCACTCTCTGATCCACAACCTCACTTCCCCTTCCGAAATTAAATGGCCCCTTTAAAACTAGAAGATTGTTACAACCTTTAGACTAAGAGATGGAATCAATACAGCCAGTGATTCTTGTTTTTGAGACAGAGTCTTGCTCTGTCACCCAGGCTGGAGTGCAGTGGTATGATCTCGGCTCACTGCAACCTCTGCCTCCTTGGTTCAAGTATTCTTCTGCCTCAGCCTCCCAAGAAGCTAGGACTACAGGCGGCCGCCACCACGCTCAGCTAATTTTTTGTATTTTTAGTAGAGATGGATTTTCACCATGTTGGCCAGGCTGGTCTTGAACTCTTGACCTCAGGCGATCCACCTGCCTTGGCCTCCCAAAGCCAGTGATTCTTAACCTTAGGGGTGCATCAGACCCAGTAATGTGCTCATTAGAAATACTTACGCCTATTTCTTATCCCTCAGGGATTCTGGTTCTCTCTATTTTGGAGGTAGGAACTGGGCAGCTATGTTTTTATAAAACGCCCATCATCATTTTAATGGTCTCCAAGTTTGAGGAACACTGGTCCACATGGACAGCCAGGTTCTGGGTTCTCTCTGCTCTTCAGCACCACTGCTGAGGTGAACTTAGAGTCCACAGTTGACACCTCAATGACTCTAGGCCCTGACTCCCCTGGCTATGTCAGAGGTGTGAGTGGACACGGAATAGCTGTGTGCACATTTAGCAAGGAGGTTGCCCGTGCCTCTTGATCTCTTTCTTGATTTCAAAAGCCTCATATCAGTTTTCCTCTGAAATCGTTGTTGCTGTGTCCATGTGGGGGACAGCCCGGAGGCGTGGGGCACACTGTGGCGCTACACGCATCCTCCCTCGCCCCGTGAAGCCACACCCTTTCATCTTGGCATCCTGTGCTGTGTGAAACACACACATGCATTATGGAATTGATACAGTGAGTGTGAGTTCACACTATTTTTTTTCACGGAACACAGCAAATCACGGTGTGTTATGCTTCATTCAAAACACCCAGGTCCAACCTCCCACACCTTCAGGCTGTATGAGTCCTCCGCTCGATTCCATCCCCAGCCGTCTGTGCTTTCGTTCTTAGGAGGGCTCAGTGGTTGTTTGTTTTAAAAGAACAGAGTGGATCACCAGAGAAGACAGATGAGTTTCTTTCATGCCCTAGTGCCCAGCTCGGTTTGGTAAGCGCTTCTTGTGACATACATATTTTTCTACCCAACACCTCTACACAATATTCAAAACATTGATCGTGCTGGAGAAGGGAGTGGCTCCCCAATGACTCATGGATGCTTGCTGTCATCGCTGCCTTTCCCACGTGTGGCCTCTGAAGAGTCCTGCAGAGTCCTAGGAACCTGTTTGTTCCCACGGTATTGTCCTCAGCATCACCACACGTCGTGCAGACAGATGACGTCACCACAGCTGGCTTTGAAACCCCCTCCCGAGGCCCTGCTGCTGCTGCCCCAGCTCCTCCAGACTTTTTCTTCCCAATTTCTCCCTGGAGCTGCTGCCTCCACCACGCCCAGGCCCTGTCAGGCATCCTGATATCACAGATGTTTCTGTCACATGCTTGTTGGAGCAGGATCTGTGCTTCTCATGTAAGGCTGTGTTTCGAATCCCCAGAAACTTAACAGCTTCCAGTCGTAAGAGTATTCTGTGAGCTCACACATTTTCTCCAGGTAAGGAATTTGGATGTGGTTTGGCTGGGGATTCAGGCTCAGGTTCTCTCTGGAGACCGCAGTGAGATACAGACTAGGGCTGCTATCATCCAAAGGTGGGACCGTGGTTGTGGAGGCATGGCCAGGCTGATTCATGCAACCTCGCATACAAGTCCAGCTGCTTACTCCCACTGCTTCATGGGCTGCTCAAGTTTCCTTCTGACATGTAGCCAGTTTCCTGCAGAAAGAGTGATTCAAAACACGGAGGTGGAAACTGCAGTGACATTGGTGACCTCACCGTAAAATGCACACACCTCCACTTTGACCACCTCACATAGGTGGGAGCAACAAAAGGGAATGAATCCAGGGATGCAGGATCATGGGGCCATCGAGGATGCTAAATGCATGGCGCCTTCACTCATGCAAGTGGAAACCCAAGATCTACCAAGACCTTGGGCTCCTCTTTGTCCTCCTGGTTCCCTTTGCTTCATTTACACACCCCCACCCCCTTCATACACAGCAGACCCTCCTATTCAGAGCCTTCGACTTGTTCTTCTGTGTCAGCTCTCTCACCCCCAGGCAACTGGGATGACTACTCCTCCACTCACGCAAGGTCTTCATTCAAATACCACCTGCTGGAGCCTGGATCCAGTCTTGAAGTCCCAGTGTTGCCTCCATCCCCATTGCTCCTCCTTCTTTTCATCATCAGGAAGAATAGTTGAAGCATTTCCTGCTTTAACTTCCTCTTTAGCACCCATCACCTGGGGCTTTCCACATCCGCCATAGCCAGTTCCCTTCAAACCCTCAGAGTGATGCCACTGAATTCCATGCTGGGAGGAAACGCCTGCAGCTGGCTCTTCTGGGCATCACTGAATTCCATGCTGGGGGGAAATGCCTGCAGCTGGCTTTTCTGGGCCAGCAGTTTCAGCTGCCCTCCTGCTTATCATCATCTGACCTTGAATAAAGTTTGCTTATTTATTTCGATCAAGCTCTGAGGAGCAGAGATTGTTGCTTGTTTTGTTCAGTGCTGCATCCCCTATGTCTAAAATGATGCCTTCCTCAAACTATTTGATTGATCAGGGGTGTGGAAAGGTATATGATTTGCCTGACCACATGAGGGGGACTTCATCTGCATTTCCATGAAACGGGAGGATGAAGGTGGAAAGATGGGCGTCTGCTTCATGTTCATGCTACTCATGAAAACAACGGCCAACACACAAGATGAGAAGGACATACAAAGTAATTAAACTGATAACCAAGGGACAAGAGAGACATAATAATCACTGAGGGGACGTGCCTAAGTGCAGGTCAAAGCACCAGAATTCCAATTCTGTGATCATAGCTGTGGTAATGAGTTTGAGGCAGGCTCAACTTTGAAACATAAATAAACAGAAAAATGAATAGCTCTTCCTATCAACAGAGATGCTTTCCACACTCTTGTATGTGAAGAATGGCGATCTTTCTCTCGGAAGAGCCAGCAAAGGATGACCCAGGAAATTGCACTGATAAAACTTGGCAACTTCTATGGAAATAAAATTAAATAGATATTTAATACCATTCTTCAGATCCCAAACCTAGATCAAAAGAAGACCTTTCAAGAATCAGACACAGATGTGAGAGAATAATAATCTTGAATCAAGATGTAGAATTTTCCAAGTAAAATCTCAGAAAATGAAAAGAGAAATATTTACAAATAATATTCTATAAACAAAAAATTGTATGTTTAAACTTCATAGAGCAAATTAAATTAAAAATGATAACTGGAAATAACCTTTAATAATACTTAATAAGTAACATATACCAACCAATAAAAATAGTGAAATTGCTTTAAAACTTGACAAAAGACATGAATAAAATATTTGCAGAAAAGGATAAGTCAGAATGGCTAAATCCATGTCAAAACGTGCAGAATAATATAATCTTATACTGTTTCACCCATCAGATTAGCAAATAATTTTAAAAATTCTATTCCTCATAGCTGTTGTGCATATGGCGAGACAAGTACTTTACTTTTTCTTTTCTGTGGGAAACTTAATTGATAGGAAAATAATTAATTGAAAAATAATTTGACAATATGTACCAATTTTCTTTAAAATAGTCATATTCTGGCTGGGTACAGTGGCTCAAGTCCATAATCCCAACACCTTGGGAGGCCTAGGTGAGTGGATCCCTTTATCCCAGGAGTTCGAGACCAGCCCGGGCAACATGGCAAAACCCTGTCTCTATAAAAAATACAAAAATTAGCTGGGTGTGGTGGTGCCTGTAGTCCTGGCTACTCAGGAGGCTGAGGTGAGAGAATTGCTTGAACCCAGGAAGTCGAGACTGCAGTGAGCAGTGATCACACCACTGCACTTCAGTCTGGATGACAGAGTGAGACTCTGTCTCAAAATTTTTAAAAAGTCATTTTCTTTAGCTTAACAATCTTACTTTTAGAAACCTATCCAAATAAAATAGTGATAAATGAAGAAAACTCTGAGAATACACAAAGATATTTATTATAGTATTATTTATAATATAACTAATTTTGAGAGAATATAAATGCCTAACCTTAGGAGAATATTAAATAAACTATTCCCTTTTCATATTACTGGAGAGAGTAATATTAAAGCTGATATATACAAAGAACTTTTAATATTGTAGAAAGATTCTCATGAACATAACAGTAAGGTTAAAAAGTCGAGATACAAAACTATACATGCAGTATAGCTTCATTTATAATATTGAGCTAAAGAAAAGGCATTCACCCATCATCAACAGCAAATAATAGAGTCAGGAAGTGTATGCGTAATGTTTATTTTCTTCTTTGCTGTTGTGTGGTTTTCTATAAGGAACATTTTTGTACTTTTAATCAGAAACGCAGGGTGAGATTGAGAAAGTGCTGGATGAATGTCCAGCGTCAGGCCAGGCGTTGGGCCCTTCTACATCTCACTCCCTGGCAGCGCTGGGGGTGAGCCCCGGGCTCTGGCCTCCACATTCTCTGACAGATGCCTTAGTGACTGCCGTGAGCTGCATTGTCCCCCCCCCAAATTTATGTTGATGCCTTGATACCCCAACCCCCAGTGCTTCAAAATGTGACTTATTTGGAGACCAAGCCTCCCGTGGATGATTAAGTTAAAATGAGGTCCTGGAAGTAGGTGCCAATCCAGTCTGACTGGTGTCCTTATCAGAAGCGGAGATTAGGACACACAGGTCCTGGTAGCCACCACCCTACTCTCTGCCTCTGAGTCTGACTTTTTAAGATTCCACTTATAAGTGAGATTATGCAGCCTTTGTGTTCCTGGCTAATTTCGCTTAACGTAACGTCCTCCAGATTTGTTCATATTGCTATAAATGACAGGATTTCACTCTTTTTTGAGGCTGGATAATATTTCATTGCATGTATGTACTGCCTTTCCTTTATCCATTCCTCGGTGATGGACACTTAGGTGGGTTCCATGTCATGGCCATTGTGAATTGAGATGTCTCCTCAGTGCATTGATTTCAATTCCTTGGAGATACGTATCCAGAAGTGAGGCTGTGGGGACTATATGGTGGTTCTATTTTTAATTTTTTTGAGGATCCTCCATAGTGTTCACCATAATGGCTGGACTAACGTACAGTTGCATCCACAGTGTGTAAGAGTTTTCTTTCTTCCACGCCTTCACTAACATTTAACTTTTTTGATAATGGTCATTCTGACTTGAGTGAGATGATATTTTATTGTGGTTTTAATCTCTATGTCCCTAATGATGAAAGATGTTGATATTCAAAAATGTACCTGTTGACTATTTGTATATCTTCTTTTGAGAAATGTCTGTTCATGTTCTTTGTCCACTTTTTAATTGGGTTATTTGCATTTTGCTACTGGGTTGATATGCCAAAAAAACAAAATGAAGGACTAAAATCAAATGATTATCACAATAGATTCAGAAAAAACATTTGACAAAATTCAACATCCTTTCATGATTAAAAGCCCTCAACAACTTAGGTGTAGAAGGAATGCACCTCAACACAATAAAGACCATGTTAACAAACACTTGGGTAACATCATGTTCATCTGTGAAAAGCTGACAGACTTTCCTCTAAGATCAGGAATAAGACAAGAATCTCCACTCTCACCACATCTACTCAACACAGTATTGGAAGTCCTAGCCAAAACAATTAGGCAAGAAAAAAGAATTAATGAAACCCAAATTGGGAAAAAAGATGTTACATTGTCTCTGTTTGCTGATGGCATAATCTTATATGTAGAAAACCCTAAAGACTCCATCAAAAAGCTGCTATAAATAATAAACAAATTTAGTAAGTTTGCAAGATAGAAAATCAACATGTAGAAATCAGTCTAGCCACAAAAGAAATTAAGAAAACAATCCCAGTTGCAATAGCAAAAATTAAAAATACTTTGAACTAAATTTAACCAAGAAGGTGAAAGTTTTGTATACTGAAACTGTAAAACACTGATTAAAAAAAATTGAAATTGGAAATCAATGAGGAATCTATAGATTTAATGCAATGTTTATCAAAAGCCCAATTATGTGTTTTCACAAAAATATAAAAAAGGAATCTTAAAATTCCTATGGAACTACAAAAAAAAAAAAAATCCCACGTAGCTAAAGTTGAATCCATGCAAGAAGAACAAAACTGGAGCCATCACACTGCCTGATTTCAACATGTGCTAGATAGCCACCATCATCCAAACAGCATGGTACTGGCATTAAAACAGACGCATTGACCAATGGAGTGGTGTAGGGAGCCCAGAAATAAATCCACATTTTTATGGTCAGTTGATCTTTGAGAAATTACTAAGATTACACAATGGAGAAATGATAGTTTCCTCAATAAATAGTGTTGGGCAACTGGATGTCCATGGCAGGAGAGTAGGAGTGGACACCAATCTCACACTAGATACAAAATTAACTTAAAGTGTATCAGTAGCTTAAATGTAAGACCTGCCAATGTAAAACTCCTAGAAAAAACAAGGGAAAAAGCTTCATGACATCGGTCTGGGCAGAGTCTTTGAATATGACCCCAAAAGATGGGCAACAAAAGAAAAAAAAGACAAATGGAATTGCATCCAAATTAAAAGCTTCTTGACAACAAAGGGAACAAGTAAAGAATGAAAAGACAGGCTATGGAGTGGGAGATATTTGAAGCCATACATCTAATAGGGGATTCATATCCAAAATAGACAAGGAATTCAATCTACTCAATAGCAAGAACACCACCCAATTAATAAGTGAGCAAATAATCTGAATTATCATTGATTTTATGTGTTTTCAATGCCTAGCATTTACTAATAATCTGTGATGCAGGAATAGAGCCACACCCTCAAATTTACGCTTTTATGAATTACCTGAAGGAAGTTTTGGTCAACTGTCAACTCAAGGATCAGACTATGAATACAGATTACTCAGTATTCTTCCTGCCTCTCACCTCCCACCGCCCCAACTCCCCCTGAATACCATGCACACCCACGTGTCTTCTCAAAACTGTGGATTTTGTCTCGCCAGCCCTACTGAGGTATTTCACTGGCTTTGTGTTGTGTTTGTGAGACGTAAACCTTCACAGTGGGTGTGGGTGTGGCACACTCGCGCTGACTTTCTTTGCATTCGCCCTGACCTGGCCTGGTGCAGCGCTGTCTCCTGTCTCCACTCCCCATCCTCCAAGGAAGCCCAGGCTTCATGGGAAGTGTGCCCTAAATACTGCTTTCCCTTCTCTGGGACCCTAGCCCTGACATCTTCGTCTCCCTCTGTACCTACGGAAAATGACTCTGCAATTTCAACAGTCCTTTCTAGAGGCTGGGTTTGGGCACCTCGATTAGACTGTGAACTGGTAGGTGTCAGGGGTCACACATCTTTCTTTTCTGTCACCTTCCTGCCAGTCAGTTTCTGCAACCAACATACGTAGTCAGCCTGTGGACTGGAAAGGTGGGACATGGCACATGGGGACAGCACTGAACTTCCCAAACCACAGAAGGAAATCAGCATTTTGGAAGAACAAGTGAGCGGATGAATGAATGCCGTTGAAATGGCTGAGAAGACAGTCGCATGGGAGGGAGGACAAATTCTTCTGGTTGTGGGGGAGGTGATTTGGGATTAGGAAAAGCTTCATGGAAGAATTGACATTTGTTCTGGGATGAGATTTTGATGTTTGGAGACAATGCAGAACATTTCATGAACAAGGAATAAAATGCATGGTTTTCTGAGAAAAAAGTAAATAATCTGGGCCGGGTGCAGCAGCTCACGCCTGTCATCCTAGCACTTTGGGAGGCCGAGGCAGGAGGATCGCTTGAGCCCAGGAGTTCAAGACCAGCCAGGGGAACATAGGGAGACTCCCATCTCTACAAAATAAAAATAAAAATTAGCTCACGCCTGTGGTCCCAGCTACTCAGTAGGCTGAGGTGGGAGGATAACTTGAGCCCAGGAGGCCAAGGCTGCAGAGAGCTGTGACTGTGCCCCTCACTTCAGCTATAAACGGACAGCTGAGTTTCTAACAAAGCTTAATTCATCACAGCCGTATGTTTCAATGAGATAAAAGAGACTAGCTTTAGAGAGTTTATCAAAGTAACTTCCCACAAGTATTTTAATAATAAATATTCTAAGTAGCTTTAAGCTGCATTTATGCACAGTGAAATCATAATTGTGTTGATCTTAAAAAAGAACCAAAAACCCCCCGAAAGCTTCTGTTGTCTTTCATTCTGCATACCCGAGTGCCTGGGACGCCTCTGCTATTTTTGACCTTGACCTTGCAAGTTTACTGCAGAAGAATTCACAAATTCCAGTGGTAAACAAAAGAAGAAAAGAACCAGATGGCACCAGATAGCCGTTCTCTCAAAAAAGGAGCTCTGCGAACCCTGTCTTTTGCACTTCAGCTTTCCAACACAATGGAGTTTGTACCATATAATTATTTCCATCAAACCAGGATGCTTTCAAAAATGGAAAAAGGATTGTTACTCTGGCACCACAGGCCTCAGTCAGGAGTTTCCCAGGCAAATGTGGATGAATATCAAGTGCCAGTCGTGTTCTCTAATCAATTAATCATGCTTTGCTGAATTTGAGTGATGGAAACTTGTACCATATAAGAAATGTCAGTACTCGACTGTGGATAAAGCGTCGTCTTCAGGAGGTGAAATCCATGAGGTTTAGAGTAGGTTAAATTGTGAAGGCCTGTGGATACTATTATATGAGCATATTAATCTTTTAAATAATTAATTTATTGGTAATCTGATAGATAGTTTGCATGATCTTATTTGGATCTTCTGCTTAGGCATTATTATACTGGTTGTGTAAGCAAGGAAACATTCAGAAAGGTGGGGTACCTTCCCTGAGATCACAGCGCTAGTGCTGGTGGAGAAACGGGACGGAAGCCAGGTCTCTCTGATCCCAGCTGTAGTCATCCCCTGTGCTGTTACATAGTGGTCTGCAGGTGTGTGGTTTATTTTATTAGAAGCAGGGAGCCTTTCAAGTTATCACATCTGGTGATCACGCTGACACTTCTGTCTTGAAAGAATAATTCTGGTTAACAAGTAAAAGATGGACTAATGGGAGAGGACCTAGAGGCAGGAAAACAAGCTGCTGAATTATCACACTAAGAGTTTGAAATGGAGCAAGTGCAGTAGAAATAGAATGGCATGATGTGTAGAGGACGGAAAGGCAGAAGGAAGCAGAGGGAAGAAACAGAGCTTCTCAGTGTAATTGGCTGTGTATGTGGTAATAATAGAACAGTAGAAAGAAATAGACAAAGTGAGGTGGGCTCTAAGCTAGATACACATTAATCATGTTCATACTGGCAGGAGTCCAAGCTACAGTGCAGAGGAGACACTGTGCCTGTCCAGTGCACTGCACCATTATTTACAGGTAAATAGAAAAGTCTTAGTTTATTTAATGTTTAAATATTTCCTTTTGTTCATTGGATTATTTGACATTATTCTTTTTGACATCTTGATGTGTTAGTAACTTGACATTATATATTGGGGTCATTTGCAATAGCTTAATGGAGAATCGAGTGTTTCTCACATTTTTGGAACCTTGTTAAGATATACCATAAAATGCACCCTTTCAGGTGGTCAGTTTCAGGGATGTTTTAGTTCATTCACAGACTTACACTTTCAGCACCCCAGTGAGAAGCCTTGCATCCATTAGGGTCTGCCATGGCTGCTCTCCCCACCCACCCCAGGCCCAGCAGCCAATGATCTGTTCCATGTCTCTCTGGATTCGTCTTCTCTGAGCATTCCACACGCAGCCCTGCAGTGTGAGACTTTTTTTTATTTTTTTTTGTTTTTTGAGACAGAATCTCACTCTTGTCACCCAGGTTGGAATGTAGTGGTTGCAATCATGCAATCTCAGCTCACTGCAACCTCCGCCTCCCAGATTCAAGCGATTCTTCTGCCTCAGCTTCCTGAGTAGCTAGGACGACAGGTGCCCGCCACCATGCCTGGCTAATATTTTTGTATTTTTAGTAGAGACGGGGTTTCACTGTGTTAGCTGGGGTGGTCTCGATCTCCTGACCTCACGATCTGTCCGCCTTGGCCTCCCAACGTGCTGGGATTTTACAGGCGTGAACCACCGCACCCGGCCGAGACTTTTGTGACTCAACATCATCTTTCGAGTCTCGTCCCCACAGCTGCATACAGCAGAGCCTTCTATTTTATTGATGGATAACATTCTATGGTAAGGATATACCATGTTTTTTACCCATTTATCAGCTGATGGACATTGGGCCATTTTGCCTGTCATGCCTGTCATGGGTAATGGTGCTACAAACCTCCGTGCACAAGATTTTTCAGAACGCATGCACTCAGTTCTCTCGGATACACACACAGGCGTGAAAGTGCTAGTCAACTTTGTGTTTGGCCCTTTGAGGAGCTGCTCAACTGTTTTCCCACAAGGCTGTAACTTTTTACATTCATCCAAATGAAGTGCAAGTTTCCAAATTCTCCGCCTCCTCACCGGTGCCTGCTGTTGTCTGACTTTTTTAATATTGTCCATCCTGGCATGTGTGAAAGGGTATTTCATTGTATTTCGGTTTGTATTTCCCCAGGACAGTGACACAGCACATCTTCCAATGTGCTTATTGAGCATTGGTGTATTTTTTTTGGAGAAATGTTCATTCAAATCATTTGCCCATTTTTGAGATCAGTTTTTTCTTTTAATTGAGTTTAAATTGAGTTATCTTTATGTGTTCTAGATAAAAGTATTTTACTGGTGTGATTTGCAAATATTTTGTCCCATTCTGTGGATAGATACTGTCTGTTTACCTTTTTGATGGTGTCCCTTGAAGCACAAAGTTTCTGAATTTTAATAAAATCCAAATGATCTATTTATTGTCGCTGTGCTTCAGTGCTGTATCTGAGAAACCATTGTCTAATTCCAGATTATGAAGGTTTACACGTGTTTTCTCCTGTGAGTTTTCCAGCTTCAGCACTTACGTGTAGGTCTATGATCCATTCTTGGTTACTTTTTGATGCATGATGAGGTAGGGATACCCCTTCATTCTTCTGCACTGGGCGTTGGGTTGTCCCAGCACACTTTGTTAGAAAAGACTATTCCTTGCTCGTTGAATTGTATTGGCCCCTTGTTGAAAATCATCACAAATATGAGGATTTATTTCTGGACTGTCAAGAATATTCCATTCATGTTGTTCCACGGGTGTCTGAGTGTCTGTTAGTTTTTCTTCATTCTTTTCTTCTTTCTGCTCCTAAAATGAGATTCTCTGTGTCGACTTACCTGCCAGTTCTCCAGTTTTTTCTTCTGCTGACTCAGATCTGTTGTTAAGACCCTCTAGGGACATTTTATTTCACCTCTCACACTTTTCAACTCACTCCAGGACTTCTATTTGATTCTTTTAAAATAGTTTCTATTTATTAATGTTCTCTTTTTGGAAACATATCATTGTAATCTTTTAAAAATTCTTTAGACAGAGTTTCTTTGGGTGCTTGTACACATTTATAATAACTGCTGTAAAGCCTGTGCCTATTTAGTCTAAAATCTGGGCGCATTTAGGAACATTTTCTGTTGGCTGCTTTTTAGCCTCTGTGTGTGGCATACTCTCCTGTTTATTTACGTATCTTGTAACTTTTTATTGAAAACTGAACATTTCAGATAATAATATATTGAGGCGATTCTAGCATCGGATTTCTCTGCACCCCCCTAAGCGTTTCTTGCTGTTGCAGAGTTTGGTTGTGTTGTTAGATTTGTTTCCATTTCCTTTGTGGCTAGTTGTCTGTTTAGTGACTTGGCCTGACTCCTTCTGCTGAGCTCTAACCCCTGCCACGGGTGTCCAACTTTTGGGCTTCCCTGAGCCACACATAAAATGCTCGCACACTAACCACAGCTGATGAGCTTAAAAACTGGTTTGTGCATGATTTTCGTGGTATCCACCACCACAAAAAAGCAAACAAGTCCTTGTATTCAGAGGGTTGGACATGCGTGCCTACAGCATGTGGACACTGAGCTCCCAGCCTTTTGTTAAAGCTTTTCATGTCATTTTTAAGCTTGGCTTTCTAAGATTTATATCTAGGCCAGTGTAATTTAGTGAGAAATCAACGATGGGTCGGTTTTCCGGCGTGACCTCCTTGTACATTTGGGCCATCTCTGCGAGAAGGTTTTGCCTTCATCGTCAAGCAGTTTATGAGACAGCCTTTGCTTTTACCTTCTGCTGGCACAGGGCCTTGAGGTCAGCCAGGGGTGAGGGGCTCCTGCCTCCTTCCTCCCCAGAGCTGTCCTAGGAGTGCCCGAAGTCCAGCACGCACGCTTAGCCTTGCAGGCACCCAGCTCTCCTATGTTCATCCAGGTATCCAGGATTTCCCTTTAAATTTCTGGTCAGCTTAAATTTCTGCTCTCAGTTTGCCCCAACTGAAGTCTATTTCTATTGTTTTGGTAATGCTTTTAGGTTCTCCATTCTGTCCTCCCAACCCCAGACACCCCCAACTGAGCTAAGAGTCAAGTGTAATAGCCCCACACTCAATATAGAGATTTCCCTGGGAGCTGCAAGTTCCTGTGAAATACTGACTATGTTCTGGGAATGTTGTTTTTAATGGAATATTGAAATTGGTAAAATTTCTTTGCCAGCTTTTGGCTACCACACATGAGCTAAGGAGGGTGGAAAAACGAATGTAGCCCCGTTTAAAGTTCTATAACACGAAAGGGGTCCCGATTCAGATCTTGAATCTCACGCAAGAAGGAATTCAGGGTGAGTCCACAGTGCAGAGTAAAAAAGGATGAGTTCATGTCCTTTGCAGGGACATGGATGAAGCTGGAAGCCATTATTCTCAGCAAACTAACACGGGAACAGAAAACCAAACACCGCATGTTCTCACTCGTAAGTGGGAGTTGAACGATGAGAACACACGGACACAGGGAGGGGAACATCACACACTGGGGCCTGTCATGGGGTGGGAGCTAGGGGAGGGACAGCAGTAGGAGAAATATCTAATGTAGATGACAGGTTGATGGGTGTAGCAAACCACCATGGCACGTGTATACCTATGTAACAAACCTGCATGTTCTGCACATGCATCCTGGAACTTAAAGTATAATTAATAATAATAATAATAATAATAATAATAATAATAATAAAGCAAGTTTATGAAGAAAGTAAAGTAATTTGGCAGGGCGCGGTGGCTCACGCCTATAATCTCAGCACTTTGGGAGGCCGAGGTGGGCGGATCACAAAGTCAGGAGATCGAGACCATCCTGGCTAACACGGTGAAACCCCGTCTCTACTAAAAAATACAAAAAAATTAGCCGGGTGTGGTAGCGGGCACCTGTAGTCCCAGCTACTCGGGAGGCTGAGGCAGCAGAATGGTGTGAACCTGGGAGGCAGAGCTTGCAGTGAGCCGAGATCGTGTCACTGCACTCCAGCCTGGGCGACAGAGCAAGACTCCATCTCAAAAAAAAAAAAGAGAGAAAGGAATCAAAGAATGGCTACTCCATAGACACAGCAACCCCAAGCGCTGCTCGTTGCCCATTTTTATGGCTATTTCTTGATGATACGTTAAACAAGGGATGGATTATTCGTATCTCCTCTTTTTAGACCATATAGGGTAATGTCCCAACATTGTCATGGTGCTTGTAAACTGTCATGGCGCTGCTGGGAGTGTAGCAGTGAAGTCAGCCAGAGGTCACTCTTGTTGCCATCTTGGTTTCTGTGGATTTTGGCCGGCTCCTTTACTGCACCCTGTTTTATCAGCAAGGTCTTTAGGATCTCTATTTTGTGCTGACCTCCTGTCTCATCCTGTGCCTGAGAATGCCTTCACCATCTGGGAATGCCGCCCAGTAGGTTGCAGCCTCGTTTTACCTAGCTCCTGTTTAAGATGGAGTTGCTCTGGTTCACACACCTCTGGCAGTGCCACCTATCTATTTCACCAGACTAGACTCCAGGTTGCTTTTGGATAGAAAATTTTCAGCTCATTCTTTGCTTTGGTGAATTGCCAGAATTTTGAACTGGTTTATTTTAGTTGTTTTGCAAGTATTTTCACTGTTTTAGTTGGAAAGCAAGCTCACTGAGGCCTTGCATTCCAGAAGTCAGTCTCTTTCAATGGTATTTGGCGATTGCTAGTCTAGAGATAACAATTAGAAAAGAAACTCAACCTGGTGTATTAAAAAAGAAATACTCAGTGCATTCTAGGAAACTTCTGGGAATGTTATATTATTTAAAATTTACTTTATATTATGCTGTAAACTGCAAAGAACATTATTTCCCTATGGTTTTGGGTGCATTATCATTAATATATATGGAACAAAATAATCTGAAGGTATTCTAATAAACATATATATTGTTACTCATACACTATCATACTGAAAATAATAAATGAGGTACAATCATTTTACATACCTGATTATTGTTATTACTTTTTAAAATAACCTCTTTGAGTTATTATTCGCAAATTGAAATGGGAGCATTATAAAAATCCTCAGAATTCTCTGGAATGGCTCAGTTAGAGTGCTGCAAGCGTCCACACTCTGGACTCACAGGACTTAATGGAAATCAGAGCAATTAAAACAAAGACATAAAATGACATCATCGATTAAGTGTAGCAGGGAAAAAAACTAACAGTGCATATTGTGGCTTGAATGGTGAAGTCTTGCTGCAGCAGATGCTTTACTGACCTAACGTTATCCTCTCCATTTTCCCAAGTGATGTGCTTGTAGCTTCCCATGAAATAAAAAGCACTTGGGAAAAGTTAGATGGCCGGGCTATGTGAATTATTAAGTTTGGAGCAACCAGGAATTCATAGACTTCTTCTGGGACAATCATTCAAATTAAACTTATATGGGTTTGAATGGTTTCAGAAAATCTCAGTGTATCCATTATTGATATTTTTTTGTAAAAAACCTCGAAGCAAATAGAGTTTACACATTAATACTTTACACATTCTTTTTAGATTTTTAAAATATTGAATCAAAATATTCAACCTTCTTATGACTTTTGTGTAATCTCGGAATACTTGCCTGGACTCTGCAGGGAGAGCCCAGAACTGTGCTTCACGTTCTCTGACTTTGTGCTGCCTCTTCAGCTGCAGACAGGTCACAGAATTTTGGTGTAAGTAATTCCTTTGGCACTTAATCATGCATTGGTAGACTTATATTGAAATATTTTATTGCTGTTTAACTTCCCATATGTTTTCTTTTCTTTTTATTGTCACTCTCAACTATACTGTGAGTACTTTAAAGACATAAAAACAATATTATCCTCTAAAAAAATAGTTTTATACTGGCCAAGACTTTGCCTTCTAATTAGTATAATGGCATTTATACATTTTATTAAGTAAAACTTATGCAACTTTCTAAGCAGTATCGTCCTTTAAAAAATAAAGTTAATCTGGGGTCCCTGAAGCCTGGAAGAAAAAGAGAATGAACTGAAGTAAAGTACAAAATGACTGCTTTCCCTGAGTATCACTACTAAGGCCATTTCTCTTCTGTTGGTGGAGGGGTGGGATCTTCTGCTTCAGACACTTTAGCATTACTTTCCATGTAGCATTTTTACATAATTGATTCTACATATTGAAGTTATTTATGTGCATTTAAATGTTAAAATTGAATGATGAATTTTATTTCTTAGCTAGTGGCGTTTTAACGCTTCATTTTTAAATTCAGTAAAATGTTTAGGATTTAACACCTAAAGTGGGTTTCATTCTTGTGTTGTTTTGTTTTAAGGTTCATTATTTCCCTGTAAGGAAAAATGTGTAGTTTACATTTCACTTTGGTGGTTACAAAGCACAAAGCATGCCTCAAAACCGTAAGTAAATTAACAGTAAGAAATCCAAAACAACCCAGCGAGGATTGTAAAGGCATTGCAAAAGTGTAGGGAAAATAAGTGTAATGACAACATCATGGGCATTTCTAGATGAAACATATTATAGGACTTTCTTTTAATATATTCTCTAGGGAAAACATAATTTTAAACTTTGTTCTCTATTTTGCATGTATACAATATTAGCTGAATGTACAAATATGTTGTTTAAGTATCTTAGAAACTTAAGAATACAGCAAATAAAATTATTTTTTGGGTTGGAGTTTCCTCAAGCCATTCTTATTTATTGAGTCAGTTGCCCCGGAAAATTTCAGCTCACGTGACTAAGCCTGGAGGTGGCACACGGACTCAGTGTTGTACCAACTCAAGGGTGCCCAGGTGTTTCCCATCGTTCAGGGCTGGGTCTCTGCTGGAAGAGTTGAAGTGATGGGAAAGCTGGCTTCCAGAAAAAGAAGGAATTGTAGTGTCACACCATCCACATTCTCCTTGTTTCTCCTAATCGCTCACGCTCCCAGCTCCATGACAAGGTTTGTGACACCAGTGTTTGCTTTAATGTGGAATAACATGAAATTCTTAAAATAGCAAACCTTGCGTTATTCTGGCTTACATGACAGTTTCATGTGGCTTTATATTTATTCTTATTTAATTTATTTGATCATAAATTATCGATTAATTTTAACATTCTAAATTTCTCTTTCTCCATCCTTTGTTAAATAATTACTGAACAAGTAAAGGATGTAGAAATGTAATGGGTGGTTTACTAACTTACAGATGTTTCTTTACTCTGAGTTCCTCGTTTATTTTGCCAGTTTGATTTTAACACGTTGAGGTATTCTCAAGGAATATAACTTCAATCCTAAATGCTTTCTGTAATATTAGGTAGCAGAAATAAAGACCTATTTTTATGTGTGTGTGTGTGTGTGTGTGTGTATGTGTGTGTATGTGTGTGTATGTATGTGTGTGTGTGTATGTGTGTGTGTGTATGTGTGTGTATGTATGTGTGTATGTGTGTGTGTGTATGTGTGTGTGTATGTGTGTGTGTATGTGTGTGTTGTATGTGTGATGTGTGTGTGTATGTGTGTGTATGTGTGTGTGTATGTGTGTGTGTGTAGTGTGTGTGTGTGTGTGTGTATGTGTGTATGTGTGTGTGTGTGTGTGTATGTGTGTATGTGTGTGTGTATGTG
>NW_016803657.1:7680984-7686660 GCF_001698545.2 Rhinopithecus bieti | reverse complement strand
TGTGTGTGTGTGTGTGTGTGTGTATGTGTGTGTGTGTATGTGTATGTGTGTGTGTGTGTGTATGTGTGTGTATGTATGTGTGTGTGTATGTGTATGTGTGTGTGTGTGTATGTATGTGTGTGTGTATGTGTGTATGTGTGTGTGTGTGTATGTGTGTGTGTATGTGTGTGTGTGTATGTGTGTGTGTGTATGTGTGTATGTGTGTGTGTGTGTGTGTGTGTGTCTCACATCTGTTTGACCTTTCCTATATTTATTTTAGGAAATTTTCTTTCTTCTGACTTTTATTGTCTTTGCTGACTTCTTCTTTTCAGGTTAATATAATGTATAAAATGCAGAGTAACCAAGTTCAAGTGTATATAACAATTTATTGTATCATTTAAAAAAAGGCAATAATCTACAATTGATAATATATGAATGGTTTGAGATGATAATAGAGTTAGAGCTCTAGCTCACGCCAACACTAAAATAACCATATGAGATAAAATAACATTTTCTTTTTCCGGCAAAGCGATAAAACCTGATTGATCCTACCACTAAAAAAAAAAAAAAAAAAAAACTAAAATTACTGGAATACACACATACACACACACATATACATATCTATACTGATATATGTATCTGCATATATATGTATGGAGACATAAGTGTGTATATGTATGTGTGTGTGTATAGATGTAGGATATATATAGAGATTATAGGGACCAAGAGAGGATACGGGTAGAAGGATTAGAAAGCTGTTATGATGTAGGTGGGAAGTGATTGACACAAATCAAATGGAGGCTTTACTGTGAGCACTTAAATGGTTTTCAAAGAACCTACAGAGAAAGTGTGACAAAAGTTCTGAGATGCAAAAAGAAATTAAGCAAATAATATGATAAATATGTAAATACATCTAGTCAAACAATATAAATAATATTTTAGGGGGCCAAAAAAGGTAGAACCAATAGACCCAAAATTAGCTTGTAATTTGGGAGATGGGATAATGTAAGTTTGTTGAGAAATTTTAGTTCTGGAACCTTGCTAAATAGAATGTATGAGTTTAAGTGCTGATGTATTAAATTTTGCAGTGGTGGATTTTGAGTACCAGTCTGACTGGATTAAGGGATGCCCCGATAGCTGGTAAAGTGTTAACTTTCCTGAGTGCATCAGCAGACTCTGAGCCCGTCGTCCTCCCCCTGCAAGGGAAACTCAGGTGAACTGGCCCTTGACTGGAAAGACTGGGCTGCCCCAGGTGTGCCTGTGAGGGTGTTTCTGGAGACTGGTGTGTGAGTTGGGGGACTGAGTGGGGAACACCCTTCCCAATGTGGGTGGGCACTATCAAATAGGGTGGGAGTCCAGATGGAAGGCAAAGGCAGAGTGAGGCCGCATTTTTGCTCTCTCACTTCTGGGACACCCTTCTCTTGCCCTTACAAACCAGAATTCCAAGCTCTCTAGCTTTTGGAATCTGAGACTCACACAAGCAGTGGCTAGGCTCTTCAGACGTGGACTGAGAGTTACATCATCGCTTCCTTGGTCCTAAGGCCTTCAGGCTTGGATTGAGCCAGGAGCCTGGCACTCCTAGTTCTTCAGCTTCCAGATAAACCTACAGCCTATTGTGAGTCTCAGCCTTCAAAATCAAGGGAGCCAATTCCCACAATAAACCTCTTCTCTCTGGAGAATTCTGACTAAAATCTTAAGATCTATAATACAACCACAGAAATAATAAAAATCAGTATATTGCTTCTAAACTATTAGAGAAAAAAGTAAATTTAAAACATGAAACAGGCAATAAAAGAGAAAACAGATATGGGAAAGGGGACAAATAAAAATATTAAATAGTACGGAAATAACTCAAATATATCAGTAATTACAATAAATGCAAATGCATTAAACTTTACATTTAAAAGACAAAGGTTTTGACACTGGATATTTTTAAAAATCCATATGAAATAGTCTTAAAATATATGATGTTTTAGACAAATTTAACAGGAAATTGGCCTTCAGATAGAACTATGTAAGAAGGAAGTCACTGGGCAGTGCTGTTATGAACAGTGTCTGTAAAAGAATAAGGGAAGCAAGATTGGGCAAAGAAAGAAGCCAACATGTGATGTAGTTGCAAGTGAGGCATCAGCTGGTCCCACTGGGTTTCTGGACCTGAGATGGATCCTCAGAATTGCCCTAACTTGAGAAAGGGGGCTGTGACTTATACTGTTATATTGCCCAGTTTCGAATAGGGACTGCTTCCTGGATAGGAGTGTGACTTTGGCAAGCCAACTCTCTTTGTTAGAGGAAAATTTCTTAGGAAAGACTTAGCATAAAGCTGTAATTTTTTTAAAAAGAAGACAACATCAAAGCAGTAACTAGCGACTAATATACCAAAAGTGTGCAAAACTTTTATGCAGAAAATTATTACAGCAAAGTATGGGTATAGGACAAGTAAAATCAACTAATGCAAAACAAGAAAAGCTTCAGAAACAGACTCAGGGCATTATGGAAGCATTATTTTAGACACAATTAACTTTGCAGATCAGTGGGAGAAAGGATGAACTTCAACAAAGATCAGTGAGACACTTGGTTAGCCCCAGGAAAACATACAATGAAATTCTATCCTTCCTTTGAACTATACACAATAATTAAGACAATCAAAGTGAAAGAATACACTATTAGAACATAATTTGGAATTTATATTTATGGCCTCAGAAAAGGGAATGGCTTATTAAACAGGACATAAAGAAACACAGAGAAAAGATTGATATACGCAGCTGCAATGAAATTCGTAACTTCCGTTCACTAAAAGACATCATAAAGACAGTGAAATAAACAAAGCACAAAAGGAGATAAAGTATTTGCTACACATGTAACTGACAGAGATTGGAATCATAATACATAAATTAGTCCTACAAAAAGCCAAAGACAAGCTCATACAAAATGTGCATAAAATTTGAATACAAACTTAAAGGCAAAAATGGATAATCCAATAAACATATGAAAATGTTTGCCAATTGAAATCATCGAAATAAAAACAAAAACCACAGTGAGATACTACTTCACGTCCATCAGATTGCCAAAACGTGCAATGTCTGACAATACTGGGAGTTATAAAGGATGTGGCACAAGAAAACACTTGTGTGCTGTGGGCGGGAGAGTAAATCTGCACACTTGACGAGAGCACAGGGTGCCCGCCTCTCCTAATCCTCGAGAGGACCTGGATTTTGATGTATGGCCACCTCTCCTAATACTCGAGAGGACCTGGATTTTGACAGCCGTTGCACTCCAAGCTGTGGGACCTAGAGAAACTATTGCACGTGAGCGTGAAGTGACAGGTACAATATCACAGAAACAGAGTTCGTAAAAATAACACAAGTGGAAACAACCAAAATGTGCATTGAGTAGAACGGATGAATTGATTCCCATATATCGGCATAACAGAATACTATCTTGCAGTAAAAATTAATGAATCACAGTGACCCAGAGCAACATGAATGCATCTGTGGGACATAATGTTTAGTCAAAAGCAAGTTGCCAACGATTACATTATAATTATGCAGTGTGAGTCCATTTACATGCAATTTAAAAATATAAAACACCAAATCATACATTACTAATAATAAGTGGTGCCAATCATAATCCCTAAAGACAAAATCCTGTATGCCGTAACCCCAAATGTTGAAATCTTGAAAGATTAAAATTCCTAAAGTCTAAATTCTAAAAGTGGAAAATCCCTAACATCTGATTGAATCTCCAAATCATAATGACAGATTTGAAATTAGGTGTGATCAAGACCTTTAAAAGTAAGTTTTAAGGAGTGACCAATAAAGTTTGTTTTTTATGTTCAGTCCAGTGCATTGGGCTGGAAAGCCAGCTGAGTGGATTGGCCACGTGATATGGCAATGACGAAACTTCACTTTAAAAATGTGTCATTTGCCTGCATTGGGGTTCCTTCCAGCCAGTCGTCATTTGCCTGCATTGGGGTTCCTTCCAGCTGGTCGTCATTTGCCTGCATGGGCGTTCCTTCCAGCCAATGACACTCCAGGAGCTCTTCATGAATTAAAGCCACAGTTGCCTGCAGAAGCCAGTGAAGTTACCAATTGGCTGAAAAACAATCATGTTCAGGGTAGGGTGAGAAGATGCTTACACAACGGTGCTGCTGTTCTATCAGTAGTATTGTTTCCACCAAATCTGAGGCCTGTTGATGAGTGCAGGCATCGTGGATGTCCAGGTATCCAAAGCAACGTAAAAGCATGGGAGAGAAGATGGGAAAATTTAATAGGGGATTTTCATGTCAGTGCACGTTGAATCACAGGATTTCAAAAAGAGCAGCATCACATAGAAAATGAATGTGAACATATTCTTCAAGGACAGCCATGTGCTAAAAGCAAAAAGCAGCCACTCATTGCGATACAAGACTTCAAAATACAGTTCATGGCCCTGAAAGTCAGCCAGATCTAATGGGCTGTCTCCATGCAATTGCCCATTGCCCGTTCCTGTCATATGCATTTTCATATGTCAATTCATTTTTAGTTTTTCCATTGTTTTCTATGTTTAGTTTTCTTTTCCCACTATCTTTGGTTGTCAGCATTATTTATTATAATTTACTCCTTCACATCATTTCTAATACTGGAGGTATCCATTGTGTAAAGACTTCTAATTCATATTATGCTACTTTTGCAAATTTGACTCCAAAAAATTCGTTACTACAACATTGACTTAGTGTGTAAGGATTGTGCTGTATGGGAAAGCGTTGAAACTTCCTTAATAAATAAGGAGAGTCCTTTTTGTACATCTGCATTTGTGACAGAGAAACTTTCTGGAGATCTCAGCTCTTTGGGCAGCTGCATGTGAGCTGGTGGTGACCCGTTGCAGTTCTGATCTCCTCAACACACTCGGGTCATCCCTCATGGTGTTCCAGATGCCCACAGGTGTACAGCTGGGTGCCCACAATCACCAGCCTCAGCGTTATGCATTTACACAGTTCTCTTTTGACCGATTCTTTATGAGTACACTTCGTCTGTTCATACGCCTGCTCATCGCTGTTATACCTGTGGATAAGCAACAGTGCATGATTATAATTTCAAAGGGAGACATTTTCAGTAGTGAATACAAGCAGGTTACAGAGAATAGAGTGCAGTAAGATTCCATTTGATATAAAAATGTAAATATGTGTATGGAAAGGTTGAGGAGAGAAATGAAACAGAAAGGGAGAGAAAGAGAAACGGACAGACGAAGACCAGGATAAAGGAGAACTGGAGAGGACTGAAAACATAGTTCTACTCCCAGCAGGGTCTCTGGGTGGTGGAATTGAGAAAACAATTGTCCCCACTAGTTGCTCGTTTTGAAATTAGTAATTCACAGATTTTTATCAATTATCTCCTATTAAAAGTTTGAATGGGGCTGGGCGTGGTGGCTCATGCCTGTCATCCCAGCACTGTGGGAGACTGAGGCGGGTGGGTCATTTGAGCTCAGAAGTTTGAGATCAGCCTGACCAACATGATGGGACTCCGTCTCTACTGAAAATACAAAAATTAGCTGGGCCTGGTGCCTCACATCCATAATCCCAGCTCCTCAGGAAACTGAGGCAGGAGAATCATTTGAACCTGAGAGACAGAGGTTGCAGTGAGCCAGGATCACACCACTGCACTCCAGCCTGGGTGACTGAGTGAGACTCCATCTCAAAAAAAAAAAAAAAAAAATTTTAAA
>NW_016803657.1:7640876-7680733 GCF_001698545.2 Rhinopithecus bieti | reverse complement strand
CCACTGCACTCCAGCCTGGGTGACCTAGTGAGACTCCATCTCAAAAAGAAAAAAAGTTTTAATAAGGAATAGAGCATGACAAAGCAGGGCTAAGTAAGTGAGAACTGTCTCCACTGGAAGCATCGTCAGCAGCAAGTGCTTCTTTAGGAGACAAAGTTCCAGCCAAAGTCAGGGCCAAAGGTAACAGCAGACTCTGCGTACTATGTGATTTTTAAGCTGTTTGTCATCTCTCTCATCTCTCTTTATCCAATAGAAGACAAGTGTTTTTTGTTTGTTTGCTTTTAAATTTTTTTTAAAAAGTAGAGATGGAGTTTTGCCATGTTGCTCAGTCTGGTCTTGAACTCCTGGACTTAAGTGATCATCCTGTCTCAACCTCCAAAAGTGCTGAGATTACAGGCGTGAGGCACTACGTCTGGCCCCAGAAACAAGTGCTGAGCACAGTGGAATGGCATGCCAAGGTGTGGGGACAAGAGGAGGTCAGTATCCACCTGCACAGGTTTAGGGGAGAGTTGCCCAACACACCAAAGGCCACTGCACAAGACAACTGTCTCTTTATGGTCCCAGCAACATTATGACTGCAGCTGACCTGCACGGCCATGTGTTATGTTATACATCAGGGCTGGCATGAGCCCTCTGCAGCTGTGTTTAGTCAGGACTAGAGAGCATGGTTTCACTCCAGCACCCAGTTGAGTCTTGTTTGTATCCATACAGATGTGCATGCTGGAGACAGCCCCTACTTTCTTATCAGCCCCAGCACCTGGGCACAGATCCAGACATCAGCACTGCTGGGAACAGCAGGCCAAGCCAGGCACGCAGTGGGGCCTGTGCCTCACTCTAGGTGTCCTGTCGTGCAGTGGAGGGTAGCCTCCAAGCAGATCACCATCCTGGATGCGACCACTGCAGGTCATTTCACACTGGGGTCCCTGTGGTCTTGCATTTCCTCTCCCATCTTTGACCACATGTTAAAACGTTATTTGTTGGCCAGGCACAGTGGCTCTCACCTGTAATCCCAGCACTTTGGGAGGCTGAACCGGGTGGATCACGAGGTCAAGCATTCAAGACCAGCCTGGCCAACATAGTGAAATCCCATCTCTACTAAAAAAAAAAAAAAAAATACAAAAAATTAGCTAGGTGTGGTTGTGGGTGCCTGTAATCTCAGCTACTTGGGAGACTGAGGCAGGAGAATCACTTGAACCTGGGAGGTGGAGTTTGCAGTGCCAAGATCGCGCCACTGCACTCCAGTCTGGATGATAAAGCGAGAGACTCTGTCTCAAAAAAAAAAAAAAGTTCTTTATCTCTCTTGTATTTCCCACTATTGAATAGAGTGTGCTTAGAATGAAAATTACAGTCAGATAATATGATTTTTATTTCTTGATCGGTCAATATTTTACTGTGTGTCTGGGATGAAGCACTAATCACCTTAAACTGGTAACTAACTTGTCAAACGTCTTTCCTCCAAGAATCCTGCAAAGGTCTTAAAGGTCTTAAAGAGTGAATAAGTAATAGTCTGTAATATAATTTAAAAGGAAGGTCACAAACCACTTTTTCTGTTTTTCTTTGATTTCATGGAAGAGTCTTCGTTCTTTTCTCGTGTCCTCCTATTTGGATACATGTAGCTGCCCTGAGCCTCCAGACAACCCTTCCCCACTTCCAGCACTTGGCTGGCAGATTTCCTGGTCTGTGACCCCTGCCAGAGGTCTGAAAATCTTAGCAGTTTATGCAAAGCCAAGAGAGGCTCTGTGCAAGGCAGCTGAGGAGAGCCCTCCAATACGCCAGCACAGGATTTGGAGCTTTGGAAGGTCAGCGGGGCTAAGTCCTTTTCAAGCAAGACAAGGCTGAGGAAACACAGGCTCAGGCCCAACGTCCACAAGTACATGTAGCTCCAGAGAGGAGCTGGAGCTCTGGGACTGGCATTTAGTGGAGGACACCCCAGAGCCCACGAGGAGGAAGCTAGATGGAGAATTCAGCCAGTGCTAGCCACAGCATCACTCAGCCCACAGTGAACCATGGCTGGGCCTGCCCCGTGAGGCACAGACACCTTGCTTTTTGTTTTGTTTTGTTTTGCTTTGTTTTTTGAAACAGAGTCTTACTCTATTGCCCAGGCTGGAGTGCAACGGCTCCATCTCAGCTCACCGCAGCCTCTGCTTTCTGGATTCAAGTGGTTCTCCCACCTCAGCCTCCCAAGTAGCTGGGATTACAGGCATCTGCCACAATGCCTGGCTAATTTTTATATTGTTAGTAGAGATGGGGTTTCATCATGTTGACCAGGCTGGTTTTGAACTGACCTCAGGTGAACCGCCCACCTTGGCCTCCCAAAGTGCTGGGATTACAGGCATGAGCCACTGTGCCCAGCCCACCCTTGTTTTAAGGGTGGAATTAATACACAGATGAGAGAACAGCAGAAACCAGTGTAATAAACCTCTTTGGCCACACATTCATTTTCATTCCCTCCTTTCTCCCACAACTGTCTTGATTTTGTTGTTGTTGATCTCAGAGGAATCTGGCCCCACTGGTTGTTTTAATAATGATTCCATTCCCCTTCCTGGTCACTGTCAGTGAGTGGGTGTTGGAAAGTGACTGTATTTGGACAGGGCCTTTGAAGAGGTGATGAAGTTAAAACAAGGCCACAAGGGTGCCTAATCCAGTCTAACGATGCCCTTCTAAAAAGAGGAGATTTGGACGCACAGAGATCCTGGGGATTTATGTGCACAGAGGGATGACTGTGCAAGGACACAGCCAGCAGCCGTGTCTCAAGACGAAGAGGCGGTCCCTGAGAAACCACCGTGCCTGCACCTCGGCCTTGGCCCTCCAACCCCCAGAAAGACAAGGACATAGACGTCTGTGGTTACCACCCAGGCTGTTGGTGTTAGGGCAGCTGAGCCGGCTGAGACTGGGGGCCCTGCACCTGGGACCCTGTTCCCATCCCCCTCCCTCGTGGTGCCATCTTCTGCCCATGCAAAGAGCCAGAACTGGAATGAAGCTGCCGTTTGGGCCCCATGAAATAAGGAATTTCCTTTTTCTTTCAGCTTGTTTGGGCCAATTTCTTTCTCCCCCTGCTACCTGAAGCTGAAGCAGCCTGTTAGTATGGTTGACAGGATACACCTGTAATCCCAGCACTATAGGAGGCCAAGGTGGGCAGATCACATGAGGTCAGGAGTTCGAGACCAGCCTGGTCAACACAGTGAAACCCCATCTCTACTAACAATACAAAAATCAGCTGGGCGTGGTGGCAGGTGCCTGTAATCCCAGCCACTCAGAAGGCTGAGGTGGAAGAGTCGGTTGAACCTGGAGGCAGAGGTTGCAGTGAGCCGAGATGGCACCATTGCACCCCAGCTTGAGTAACAGAGGGAGACTCTGTCTCAAAAAGCAAAGCAAAACAAAAGAAACGGGACGTTCTCTTAGTATCTCTGTTAGTATCCACTCTTGCTGCTCCCCCACTGGCCGGCCTGTCCTGGTCAAGCCCTGGCCCTGGGCCTGATGCTCCTCTAAGAACCGCAGCTCTCCCCAGTCACAGAGTCCTCATGGCAGCCCCGTCGTCAGCAGAGCCATGGCCACCCTCACCCCGAGTCCTGCTGGAAGCCACTCGCCAAGCAGCCTCTCTGGTACCGCCCTCTGTGATAGACAGGACACCATGTCCAGGCCAGGAGCCTCCACGAGGGAATGGTGAGGGGGACGGAGCGTGGAGGGTACCGGGAGCACGAGGCGGGGACAGAGCACAGGGGGATTCTGTGTACGAGGCTGGGACGGAGTGTGGGGGGACCGCGTGCACGAGGACGACGGCTGCTGGGATTTGAAGGAAGCCCTATAGAGTGAGGGAGCAGGGACCCCTTTCCTGCCAGGGGCGCCAGGGTGGGGAAAGCACAGAACCTTCGTGAGGCCCTGGGCTGAGTGAGGGGCGCACAGGGGGCGGGAGCTGCAGCGGTGACCGTGGAGAGGCGGCCCTGGCCAGAGCGCAGGAAGGGACAGGGGAGGCCGCCCGGCTGCGGGTTCCCTCCTGGAGGCTCCGTGGGCATTTTCCTGAGCTGGAAAACGGACCCACGCCATCAAGGTGGGGACAGGCCCGGGCTCCCTTCTTTTTTTGAATAAAGACCATGTTTTCCACGCGGCACGAAACATGGCGTGATGACACTTAACTTCGCACTACTAAAAATACTGTAAGAGATACTTATCTTGTTTAAATAATTTGGAACTATGGGTCCACATTAAAGAAAACAGACTCTAAGCAACAGCTTTTCTTTCTCCTCTACCCTTGTGAGGTCAACCGGCAAACCGCCAAGGTTTCTGTATTCAAGGTCAAAATACCCTAGGGAGGGACCGAAGTCCTTTTATTCTTTGCATAGCATTGTCAGTGTTTGGGGACCTTGGACGGAAGCTATAGTGACAAACGCCTGCCACCCTCGCCTTCGGAGTTCTGCAGGACAGCAGGCTTGTGAGCCGGGGAGCAGGCTGCGCTGCTTTGAGACGCTCAGCCTTCCAGGTGCCTGAAACCTGCTGGGATCAGTGTAATTGCCTTTCTCCACGATACCATTGCTCTTATGAAGTGTTTTGGCAATGACTTTGAACAATAGGACGATGGCTGAGTTCCCAGGTCCGCATTACTGAGGCATTTTAAAAGCCCACATCTTCCTCAGCTACACCGAGCCTCTTTTTCAGGCTATCAGTGCGGTGTGGCTGAAAATCAGCTTTTTTAGAAGGCCGTTTAATGTAGTTATTTATAGGGCTGCATAAACACTGCATTTAAGAAGAATTTTTTTAAAACTATAAAGTATGACATATTTAATAGGGATGGGGCAATGTGATACGATTGCTAAGGCTTTGTAAAACTTTTAAATAAAATTAACACACATAACTTTTAATGCATCCATGCCGCAGCATCTTAAAATTACAAGAAGTAAACACATAAAATCCCATCCCCTTTCAAAGCCACATTCAAGTTTGGATTCTTAGCTCAGTGTATCAAACGCTTTGTATAAGCCTGGAATGATCACAGAGATGGTACTTTTTACTGATGCTAAGGTTCTGGTTTGATGTTTTTAATCCAGAGAGGTTAGGAGGTGAAATCTGTACTAACCCTATTACGTCTGATACGAGCTTAGCCGCTCTGGCTTGGTTATAAGCATTGTTTGCATGGTCTGACTTTTCATTCTCTTCTTCTCAACTTGTTTGTGTCTTTCAACCTAAAGACACCCTGCCTCATCCCGTTCCATGCTCACATGTGACCAAACGAAGCAGACAAAACCCGAGGCTGCTTATGAGGCTGATTGCAAAGCCACAGTGCAGCCAGGCTCCCTGCCCTGAGCCTCTCTGTGCCAGGACAGGTTCCAGGCCCCTGGAGCCCGCTAAGCTCTTCCCCAAGCTGTAGTCCTGTTTCTTCTATCACTTTAATTCCGTTTCTTATCTCGACATCTTCAGCAGGGTAGGCTGATTTACCAGAGAGAGAGGGAGGGAGATAGGACATGAGAACACTGTTGCCTGGGGTTCAAAAAATAGTTTTTCTTTCTGTGTATTTGTACCCCATTTTTTTGTTTTGACAGATTTTGGGGAGTCTAATTTACATAACATAAAATTCACTTTTTTAAAGTGTGCAATTCAATAATTTTCTTGTAAATGTACAGCGTTGTAACCACTACCACAGTACAATTTTAGAAGATTTCTACCCCTCAAGGTGATCTCTCACACCCAGTTACAGGCAATCCTCATTTCCACCTAAGACCCGGCTAACCTCTCCTCTAGGTTTCACCTCTACAAATGTCTTTTCTGGAGATTTCCTATCAACAGGATACCGTACATTGTCTTCTGTTCTTAGCTTCATTCACTCAGCACAGTGCTTTGAGGCTCAACCCCATTGTGTCACATAGTTCCTTCATTTTTGTTACTGAATAGCATTCCATCACGGGGATATACCGCAGTCATTTACAGAGTCACGGGGGATGACACTTTGGGTTACTTCCACTTCTTAGTTATGATAGCTAGTGGCGCTACGAACACTACTGTGCAAGTCTTTATGTGGACGGAAGGTTTTATTTAGTTAATTTTACTTCATAGTGAACTATACTTGACGTAATACATGTATAAAATTATTCTATGTGTATATTTTATCAGTATTGATAAAATTAACACCCACGCAGCCCATGTCACCATCTCAAGGTTGAGAAATGAATCGTTTTCAGTACTACAAAACACCTCTGCATAAACCATCCATGATTCTATCCTCTTCCTTCCCAAACAGAAGTAGCCATTATCCTACTTCTGGGATCATAATTTCCTTTCTTTTCTTTATAGTTTATTGTACATGCATCCACAGAAAAATATCTGGTAAGTTTTACTTGTTTTTGTAGCCTGTAAGTAAAATGATATTGTATACATCTTTAGTGGTTTCTTTCTAACCCATCACTGTGCCATTTATCCAAATATATGCATGTAAGTAGGATTTATTCACTTTTACTGTTGTATATTTTGCATTATATAAATAAATCACAATTTTAGAACAAACCTGCCCTGTTATTGATGGACTTAGGATGGATTTCAGTTTCTGGCTGTGCCGCTGTGGACATTCTTATATTTATCTCGTGTGTGTCACGTATTTATCATGTGCCTGTCGAAAGCTGCTTGCAGTGTATTCCCAGGAGAATTGCCAGTTCTTGGGGTATTTTCATTTTCTACTTTGTAAGTAATGGCAAACATTCCCAAAGTGAAAATAATGATTCACACCCCCACCAACAATGTAAGCATTCTTGTGGTTTCATCTTAACCTTCATTCTGTATTGGTCAATTTTTTGCTTTTTTCTATTTGGTCGGAAGGCAAACATATCTAATTTTGGCTTTATTTACATTTCTTTGATTTCTAATAAGATTGAGCAATTTTTTTGTTGTTTTTGAACATTTTGTTTTGCTGTTTAGCAAAATGTCCAGTCAGGATTTCTGCCCATTTTTCTTTTGGAATTTCTCTTTTTGCAGAATTGTTCAAGATTTTATTATGCTGAGGAAGCCAAGTTGTATGGATGAGAGTCAATACTAAGATTTGAGTTGGCTCCAAAGATGGGATTTACTTTCAGCTTGGTGCAGGGGTTTTACTAATACATAACACATGGGCATATTTGGGGGGTACATGTGACAACCTAAGGCATTCCTGTAATTTGTAAAGATCAAATCAGTGTACTTGGGATTTCTATCACCTTAAATATTTGTCTTTTATTTAAGATTTTTAAAAACCAATTTTATTGAGGTACACTCACACAAAAGAGCACATAATGTATGATTCTGGTTTTTTGAAATGCTAGGAAAGGCAAAACTCGAAGTGACCAAAAGCCCAGCAGCGTTCGCCTACTGGTAGGGATTGGAAGCATTGGCTGCCAAGGGGCATGAAGGAACTTTCAGGGCTCATAAAATATCATGTGTTGTGGACGCGGTTGTGGTTGCATATTTTTATTTCTTTTGGGTATATAGCTTGGGATAAAATTACTGGGTCTACTGGGTAACTTCATGAACTTTTTAAGAAACTCAACTATTTTCCATAATGGCTAGGCCATTGCACACTCCAGTCAACACTGCGTGAGGGTTCCCACTTTCACCAACATTTGCCATTGTCTGCCTTAGTGTTACAGCCAGTCTCATGAGCAGGAAGTGGCATGCAGTGTTGTTTTAATTAACATTTCCTTAATCATAAATGATGTTGAACATCTTTCCATGTGTATATTCTTCTCTGACTTCCCTTGATAAAAGTCTATTATATCTTTGTACATTTTTTAAAAAAGATTGTTTATCTTAATTGGTTTGTAAGAGTTCTTTGTATATTATGAATACAATTCTTTGTAAGAAATAAGATTTGCAAGTATTTTTTTGCAAATTTATGGCTTGACTTTTTATCCTTTTTATGGTGTCTTTTGAAGCACAGAAATTTTAGATTTTGATAAAGTTCAATTTTTTTTTATTTTATGGATTTTGCATTTGGTGTTGTATCTATTTGCCTAACCATTTCAAAATTTTATTCTGTTTTTTTTTAAATAGCTTTTTATGCCTTTAGCTCTTAAATTTAGACAAATGATCCATCCCGAGATACTTTTTGTGTGTGATATAAGACATGGTCTGAATTCAGTTTGTTTGAACTTTAATAAATAGAAACTATTTAAAAAGAACCAAGTAGAAATTCTGGGGTGAGTTGAAAAGTGCAATAGGTGAAATGAAACATCTCTAGAGGGTCTTAACAACAGATTTGAGTCAGTCAAAGAAAAAACTGGAGAACTTGCAGGTAAGTCAACACATAGTATCTCCTTTTAGGAGCAGAAAGAAAAAAGAATGGAGAAAAATTAACAGAAACTCAACTTGTTTGCCTACAGATATCCAATTGCCCCATACCATTTATTGCAAAGTATAGCACTTTGTAATTGAATTTTCCTGGCATCTTTGTAGAAAAACAATTGAGTGTAAGCCTTAGTGTTTATCTGTGGGACTTTCAGTTATACTCCATTGATCTATATGTGTTTATTTATCTCAGTATCACAATCTTTTGATTTAGTGGAGCTTCCGAGTACGTTCAAAAAATGGGAAGTGAAATTCCTCTAATTTTTTCTTAAGATTGTTTTGACTATATTGGGTCTTTGCATTTTCATGTAAATTTTAGGAACAGCTTGTCAATTGCCACAAAAAGCTTGCCGGAATTTTTACAGGTGTTGAATTGAATGTATGTATCAATTTCACATGAATTTTCATCTTTAAAATATTGACTTTTCCTACGCATACACGTGGATTGTTTCTCTATTTAATATGATCACCATTCATTTCTTTCAGCATATTCTACAGCAAGCTTGTCCAGCCACGGCCTGAAAGTCACATGTGGCCCAGGACAGCTTTGAATGCAGCCCAATGCAAATTTGTGAACTGTCTTACAACATAGGAGATTTTTCTTGACGTTTTTTTTTTTTTTTTTTTTTTTTTAAGCTCATCAGCTATTGTTAGTGTATTTTATGAGTGGCCCAAGACAATTCTTCTTCCGGTGTGGCACAGGGAAGTCAAAATATTAGACACCCTTGTTCTATAGGTTTCAATGTAAACATCTTACCTTCTTTTGAAAGTTTATTTCTAAGTATTTTATCCTTTTTAATGTGAATGGAATACTTTTCTGAATTTCATTTTTGGACTATTCATTGATAATATGTAGAAGTGAAATTGTCATTGTTATTACCATCTTCTTCTTCTTTTTTTATTTTTTTGAGATGGAGTTTCTCTCTTGTTACCCAGGCTGGAGTGCAATGGCTCGATCTCCAGTCACCGCACCCTCTGCCTCCCAGATTCAAGTGATTCTCCAGCCTTAGCCTCCCAAGTAGTTGGGATTGCAGGTGCCTGCCACCACGCCCGGCTAATTTTTGTATTTGTAGTAGAGACGGGGTTTCAACATGTTGGCCAGGCTGGTCTTGAACTCCCTACCTCAGGTGATCTGCCCACCTTGGCCTCCCAAAGTGCTGGGATTAGATTACAGGTGTGAGACACTGCTCCCAGCCACCATCGTCTTCTGGATTGGCCTTGTATATAAATGGAAAGCCTGGGTATCCTTCTCCTATTCCTGATTTTAGGGAGGAATCATTCTGCTTTTCTCTGTTAAGTATGATGTTAACCGTGGGTTTTTCACAGATACATTTGATCACATCGGGGAAGTTGTCTCCTATTACTAGTTTGTTGAGAATTTATTCCGTGAGTGGATGTTGAGTTTTGTCAAATGCTTTTTTCTTTTTTTCATTCATTGAGATAATCATGTATTTTTGTCCTTCATTAAAATGCTGTATTACATTACTTGACATTTGGACGTTGTAGCAACCTTGCAGTCCTAATCTAAATCCTGCTAAGTTATGATATATCATATTTTTATATGTTGCCAAGTTCAGTTTTCTAGTATTTTGTTGAGAAATTTTGCATCTGGATTCTTTTTTCATGACTTTTTTTTCTGGTTTTGATATCAGAATAATACTGGCTTTATAGAATGAGTTGGGAAGTATTCTTTTCTCTTCTATGTTCTAAAATAATTTTGTGAAGAATTAGTATTACTTCCTTCAGTCTTTGGTAGAATTTGTCCTGAAGCCATCTGTGCTTCAGATTTCCTTTGTGGATTGGAAGATTTTCATGATTAATTCTTTTATTTCTCATAGAAATATTCTGAGTTTTTTTTGTTGTGAGTGATTTTGGTAATTTGTGTCACCAGAAATTTGTTCATTTTATCTAAATATCTATTTGTTGGCCTAAGTGTGTTCTGTTTTCCCTCATTATTCTTTTGGCTTCTATAAAGTGGGTGGTCATGTTTACTTTTTTATTCCTGATTTTGGTAATTTTTGTCTTTTTTTTTCTTGACTCATCTAGCTAAAACTTTGCCAATTTTGTTGATTTCTTTACAGAACCAACTTTTGGTTTCATTCATTTCTGTAATGATTTTCTTTTCTATTTCATTGCTTTATTTTCTAATCTTTGTTATTTCCTTCATTTTGCTTCCCTTGGGTTTACTTTATACATCTTTTTTAGCTTCTGAAGGTGAAAACTCAGGTGATTTTATTGAGATCTTTCTTTTTTCCAATACAATACAGATCTTTCTTTTTTTCTTTTTTCCATTTCAAGCTATACTTTTCCAACAGCCACTACTTTTCCTGCATCTTATAAAAGTTATAATGTTGTCTTTTTATTTTCATTGAATTCAAAATGCTAATTTTCATTGAGATTTCTTCCTTGAAATAATATTAGAGTGTATTGTTTGTATTTGTGTATTTTCTAAATTTCTTCCTGCTATTGATTTTTAATTTAATTTCTCTGTGGTTGAAGAACATTTTTATGTGACAATTAATTTTATATTAATTGAGGCTTGTTTAGAACTTAATATATTGTCTATTCTGGACCTAAAGATAGATAGTGTTTGAACAAAGGTCAGTTCACCAGGAATTTGTTGTAATTCAAATGCGTTATACCTTATGATCTGTTAGGCTCAGAATTGTTTCTCAACGAATGGGCTGCGTCCCTGTCCTCCAGTCCTGTGTATGCACAGTGCGCCCAGAGTTCCTTCTCTGTTTATCTGCCCATTACCTTCCCATTCAGTTGTTATTATTCTTTACCATTTAGATGGCATATGTGCATGTGTGTGTATCTTTTCTCCAAAGGTGAGATAGTTCACTGTCCGTAGTTCATTTGGATAGTTACCTTAAGAATTTAAGACTCAAAGTTAATACTTTGATTTACAGGTCTGTGTATTTCAATAACTGTAGGAGAGTGTATAAATAAACACAAAGACTCATGTACACACTAAGGGAAAGTACACCGGGACATTTATTCCAGGAAGACAACCTCACCACAGTTCAGTTCACTAACATCTGGCAGCTCCTCTCCAGCGGTTCTGTTAGTGGAAGAGGAAGGGGTTAGTTATCAAGTAAACTCACCTCTAACCTGACCCCAAATCAGGACTCTGGAGGCTGGAAGTGTAGTGAGGGGCCAGCCTAACAGGTCAGCAGTTTCTACAGCAAGAAGGAGTAAAACATTGGCCACATTATGTAGTGGTGTTGAAACCAACGATATGAAATACATTCTAGGAAGAGCAAGATGCTATAACTCCTGAACCGAGGACGAAAATATGTCCTTGTATTTAAGCATATTCCTGGCATCCTTGGAGATTAAAAAAAAAGCATGATTTGCACAAAATGTGGTGTGTGAAATATTAACAATTGTAAGTCCATAAGCAGAAATAATTGTTTGCATTGTGAATAATAAAGTAACGAACGGCTTCCAGTTGAAGGGCTGTGACCGTCCGTGACATTCTGTCCCCTACTACCTCGAGGCCCCTGGCACTCGTACTTGGAAACATCCTCCATTTGAGTTGGGGCTAAGTCCCTGCGGCTCACAGCCTTGGCCTCAGAGCCTACACCTCCTGCTTCTCTGCTCTTGGGAAGCCCGAGCTGACAGGTAATGGTTCAGGTGCCCTGAACATTCAGAGGCCAGGTGGAGAGGAAGACAGCAGGAAAATCAGATGTAGGAACTGCATGGAGCCGTTCTTCTCCCCCTTCTCTCCTCCCCCCATCTTAGGGAAAGTGCTAACTGTGTCTGCTTCACCCTGCCCAGTTGCAGGAGTCGTGATGAGCGGGGACCACACCCACCCTCAGCTCTTGGCCCTGGTGCTGATGGTGGTGGAGTTTTAAACAAGCGTTTTGGAATAGTCTGTTGTGCACAAATACATTTTTTAAAAAAAACCCTGCCTTACACTTGCCTGTCCCAGGAATTCTGAGGACATCTGCATTTTTTTTTTTTTTTGTGATCCTTAAGAATTAGGAAATTTGTTCTACCCTCAGAAAGGTTTTTTTCTGTTTTTCTTTTTTTGGAAAGTTAGTGATTACCTATACAACCACAAATGATAAAACATGTTTTGAAATTGTTAAGTATAATTGGAAAACATTTAGTCTCGATTTTAGATTATTTGAGTTTAAATGTAATAATGGTTGTGTGGGGTTTTTTTTCAGTGTGTGTGAAACGTTTTTGTATCTGCAGGTCAGCCCTTTGGTCTTTCTGGTGTTCCTGGCTTTGAATTAGCTACAAAAGCATGTGATGTGTCTCTCAGTGGGTTTATATCTGGGATCAGTGAAAGAATGTAAATATCAGTGATGTTACCACCAATAAAACTCTACGCAATAAAATACCTCCCTTGTTTTTCAAAGGAAATGCACTGACTCCAGACTTGGGTAAACAACAGAGCACATGAAGCATGGTGCCCGTTAGTCAGCTGGGCCAAAGAGCTCATCAAAGCCAACCCACATACACTAGCAAAGAAATAGTCCAGGGTGAAATTGGGGATAGAAAGGCTCAGAGAGTCCCAGGAGGGGAGGTCTTGGTGTAGGAGTCCTCTTTGCAGTGGAGAAAACCTGCTCCTGTTAACCATTCCTTTTCCACTCCTTTTATACAAGCCATTGTGTTTATTTACTTCGGCAATGATTCGCTTCACTAGATTCTTCCAAGTTTTGCCGACCTGCCCAAGCCACTTTCCTGGCACCTGAAAGCACAGTGTTTTATTCCATTTGGTTAACTTTTATAATTAAAATTATGAATTAGGAGATGAAATCCTAAGTTCACACCAACTAGTTTGGGATTGAAACCGGATTCAAAGATGGATCAGGTTTAAGAAACTCCAATCCCTCTCTGGTTTCTTTTTTGATGCATTTTTAATTGATCCATAATAACTGTGCATCTTTATGGGGTGCAGGGCGACTTTTTCATACGTGCATACAATGTGTAATAATCGGGTCAGGGTCATCTCAAGTACCTCAAACACTGGTCATTTCATTGTGTTGACAACATCTTAGAGCTTCTCTTCTACCTATTTTGAAATATAAAGTAAAGTATTCTTAGCTATAGTCACCCTACTCTGCTATCAAATATTAGAACTTATTCCTTCTATCTAATGGTCTGTCTGTGCCCATTAGCCAACCTCTCTTCACCTCCCTCCCTGACATCCTTCTCAGCCTCTGGTAACCAGTATTTGATGCACCACCTCCATGGGATCCACTTTTTTTTTTTTTTTTTTTTTTTTTTTTTTGAGACAGAGTCTCGCCCTGTTGCCCAAACTGGAGTGCAGGAGCATGATATAGGCTCACTGCAACCTCCGTCTCCTGGATTCATGCCATTCTCCTACTTCAGCCTCCCAAGTAGCTGGGACAACAGGCGCCCACCACCACGCCCGGCTAATTTTTTTTTGTATTTTTAGTAGAGACAGGTTTCACCGTGTTAGCCAGGATGGCCTCGATCTCCTGACCTCGTGATCTGCCCTCCTCGGCCTCCCAAAGTGCTGGGATTACAGGCGTGAGCCACCGCGCCCGGCCGGGATCCACTTTTTAAACTCTCACGTGCGAGTGAGAACATACACTGTTTGCCTTTCTCTGCCTGGCTTATTTCACTTCACATCGTGACCTCTAGTTCCACTCATGTTGCTGCGAGTGACAGGATTTCCTTGTTTTTAGGGCTGAGTAGTAGCCCAGTGTGTCTACATATAGTGCACATTTTCTTTATCCATCCAGCCTTTGATGGACACTGTAGCTTGATTCAGTATCTTGGCTACCGTGAGTCGTGCAGCAGTGACCATGGGGGCGCCCGTTATCTCTTCCATGTAACCATTTCCTTCCCTTTGGGTATATGCCTAGCAGTGGGATTGCTGGATCACAGGGGAGTTCTACTTTTAGCTTTTTGAGAAGCCTTTGTACTCTTCTCCTTAGTGGCTGCACTAACTTCCATTCCCAGAGATAATATATGAGAGCTCCCTGTTCTCCGCATCTTTGCCAGCTTTTGTTATCTTTTTGTGTTTTGGATAATAGTCATCGTAACTGGGGTGAGACGATGTCGCACTGTGGTTTTGATGACATCGAGCATTTCTTCATAGACTTTTGGACCATTTGTACGTCTTCTCTTGAGAAATGTTTCTTCAGATACTTTGGTCATTTTTAAATCAATTTTGTGTTTCGTCGTTGTTGATGTTGCTGTTCAGTTGTTTGAGTTCCTTGTATATTCTGGATATTAGTCCCTTGTCAGAAGAATATTTTCTCTCATTCCAGAAGTTGTCTTTTCACTCTGTTGATAGTTTCCTCTGCTGTGCATATGATTTGAGTTCAATATACTCCCATTTGTCTATTTTTGCTTTTGTTGCCTGTGATTTTGAAGTTTTGGAAAATAAATATTTGCCTAGACTGATGGCCTGAAGCATTTCTCCTGTGTTTTCTTCTATCATTTTCCCGTTTTAGGTCTTACATTGAAGTATTTAATCTGCTTGGGGTATAGTTTTGTGGAGGGTGAGAGACAGGGGTCTAGTTTCGTTCTCTTGCACATGAATATCCAGTTTTCCCAGCAGCGTTTATTGGAGAGACTGTCCTTTCCCATTGTTTGTTCTTGGTACCTTTGTTGAAGAAGACTTGCTATAAACCCAGAGATTTACTTTTGGGTTCTCAGTTCTGTTGGTCTCTGTGTCTGTTTTTATATTGATACTATTCTTTGCTGGTAGAATGCATGCTTTTTTTTCTATTTAACTTCATAATAATGCTATTACGTGGATGCTGTTACCCCTGTACTAAAGATAAGAAATATGAGTCCTGAGAGGTCGTGCCTCGCTCAGTCATGTGGCTTAGGGCCAGACTCTGGCTGGGAATGTCTCATCCTAAAGCCATGGTCGTCCCTCCCACAATGTGAACACTGAAGTTTCTATTGATAAAATATTGTGAGAATTTTAAACATGTGGAGACACTGATCTAAACACAGTAGGACCAGTAGGAACACGTTCCTCTAGTGGAAGAAGATAAACAACAAATTCAGAAATTCAGGGGTACCATGAAGAAAATACATAAGAGTGGCACGAGAGAAACTCAGAGTGCAGTGTGGGGTGAGCGCAGGACCGAATCATCAAGACTCTTAGAGAAAGGCTCTCTGAGAGGGTGACTTTGGAATGAAAATCTGGTTCATGGAGAAGTGGCTGTGAGATCTGAAGGCGGATCTTCTCAAGGGGGAGGAGTAATCCATGCAACCGCTCTGAGGCAAGCTTGTGTACAGAAAACCTTCATCAGCTTTCTCCAGTTATGCTCTTTGCAGCTCTTTGCAGCTGAAATAAATCTGAAAGTATCCCCTGTATAGAACACAGCCCTGTCTAGAGTCATTCAAGAAAGAGGCCTCAGAACCGTTGTGGCGCTTTAGCCTCTGGTCATTGTGGATGCAATTGATCACCACCGTCACCACCAGCAGGGGTCAGTCCTTCTCCAGGGCTTTTCAGGTCTCCTCTGAGTGGTGAGAAGACCCAGGAGTTCACCCCAGTGAGAAGGCCACACTTTTGCCGAAATGTGGACTTTGAAACCGCCGTGCTAGTGTGAATCACCTGCTTTCCTCCTCAGAGGGGCTCCGTCACGTGCATGGGTCAAACACTAGAGTTTTGCAGCCTCTCACCAAGCTCTTCGTGGTGTTTGTTTGAAATCTGACCCCAATCTCAACCACTGTCTTCTGGGCAATATTCCATGCCTAGGTCTATGTTAACATCCATGACTAGGTCCGTGTAACATCCATGCCTAGGTCCGTGTCAACATCCATGCCTCGGTCCGTGTCAACATCCATGCCTCGGTCTGTGTCAACATCCATGACTAGGTCTGTGCCAACATGGATGGTGGATTATTCCGTGGGCTTTCATGGGAATAATGGACTGTTGCCACTTGTCATTCTATTTGATTAAAAAAGAGCACACAGCCTTTTTTTTACACAACTACATGGAAATAAAAATGAAAAGTAGCCAGCCAGGCATGCTGTAATCCCACCACTCTGGGATTACAGCTCACGCCTGTAATCCCACCACTCTGGGAGGCCAAGGCAGGTGAATTACCTGAGATCAGGAGTTCAAGACCAGCCTGGCCAACATGGTGAAACCCTGTCTCTACTAAAATACGAAAAATTAGCCAGGCATGGTGGCAGGTGCCTGTAATCCCAGCTGCTTGGGAAGCTGAAGCAGGAGAATTGCTTGAACCCAGGAGGCAAAAGTTGCAGTGAGCCAAGATTGTGCCATTGCACTCCAGCCTGGGCAACAGGATTGAAACTTCATCTCAAACAAACAAACCAATAAACAAACTAATGGTTCAATAACTTTTTCAGATGTCAGATAAACAAAGTGATCAGCAGATGCTCTCTCCCATGCCATTTCTCCAGATGGGCAACTGAGGTGCGGAAATGCTGTGTGACTTGTTCAAGCACATTTATGACCAGGATGGTCAAGAGCAAGGCTGCCCTTAGGGAGGTTTTCGTGGGGGTACATCATGCTGGGGGAGCCTCGTCTTCCCCAAATTAATATCCACTCCTAGGTTTAAAAGGGATAAAAGCAACAGCCCTGATTACTGGAGCTTAAAACCTAAAATCAAAACTGGAAAACTATAAGGATATCTCACTAGAATTCATCAAGAAATCTGTGGTAAACTATGTTGTTGGTGAAATTTTTTCAAATGATTTTATTTCCAGGTATTTTGCTTCTTAGATCTACTCCAAGAATAGTTCTTAGTATGATACTACTTCCAGGCACATTAAAATCCTCTTTTGTGAATAAATAATTTTTAAACTAGGGACCCCAGAAACATCTGTCTGTCTGTCTATCTATCTATCTATCTATCTATCTATCTATCTATCTATCTATGTATCCATTCATCCACTCACCCACTCACCCATCCATCCCATCATGCTGTTTTGCTTCTGAGCAAGTGGTGTCAGATTTGTTCACAGGCTAAACAAAGATTTCCTTTAATGTCTGCTTGTACATTTATTTGTGAATATGACATCATTATAAAGGCTGTAGCTTTGCAGTTTTCTTTCTTGAGAATCCAGCCTGTGCACATCCCCTCAAGTGAAATAACTCGATTGAGAATATCTTCAGTGCTGAGGTTAATGACTAACTTTCAGGAAAAATGCAATTGTTTTAGATGGCGAATGTTTTTCCTGCCATGAACTATGAGTCATGATAAAAGTGTGCTATGGGTAGTTTCGGTGCTAATTATGAGTGTTGGGTTCTTCTTGAATGATTTTTATTTTCATGGTAAGGAAAGAAGTTATTACATTTTGCTAGTTAATTTATTTTGAAAAAAAAAATCATTTTCTGTTACCCATCTTTAAAGCACCTGATCTAGTTTTATTTGGAAGAATCCCAGGATTGGAAAGCATACTTTAAAAAGAAAATCACTATTTGCAACTATCTTTCCGAGTCTCTGCAGATTGAAGTTCTCCTGTTATAGTGTTACTTAAAACACAATGTAATAATAATTTGGATTCTGAAGCCAAAAAAAAAAACCAGTCATTGCAATCCCTTCCCCACATTTCCAGCTTTTAAATGTCTACCAAAACAGTCTCATCATTGTCTCAGTTGTAATAAATACATATGTGAAAATTAAACTAACAAAATAATTTGATGTAAGTGGAAAAAGTATTTCAATGAGTTGAATTTTGTTTTGTTTTTAGAGACTATGTCCTCTCTGTCACCCAGGCTGGAGTGCAGTGGCGTGATCATCACTCACGAAAGCTTCAACCTTCTGGGCTCAAGCGATCATCCCACCTCAGCCTCCTGAGTAGCTGGGACTGTAGGCATGCACCACCACGCCTGGGTAATTTTTTTTTTTTGCAGAGATGGGTTCTCACTATGTTGCCCAAGCTGGGCTCAAACTCCTGGCCTCAAGCGATCCTCCCACTTCATCCTTCCAAAATGTGGAATTACAGGTATAAGCTATGGTGCCCAGCTTTCTATAAGTTTTTATATTAGAGACTCATGCATGATTTTGATTTTTTAAAATATTAGAACACAAGCACTCTGGATGGACAAGAAGGTGCAAATTGGCAAACCAAGGGTCATCTTCGGTGACCCATAGAATTGTTTTGTTCAAATAACATTTTAGAAATCAATTATCTGACACAAAATACATATTTCCAGCTCTTATTAAAAATTGGCAGATTTGACACTGCTGTCCGACATTTGGACTTGAGAAAATCAGCTGGAAGGGAGGGGAGGCCGTCTTTTTAGACAGCATGTGGGTTTCTACAGGGACCGGGTTGCCAGTGAGTCTCAGCCCTCTTTCACCCGGATGCTTTTATGCACCCACTTTGCCTGTGTGGACACCCGCGATGTAAACACTGTCTGTCCCTCTGTCTCATCTCAATAAGCCTTTCGTGTTTCGGGCAGCACCTGTCATGTGCTCTGCACACCCTGATACTGTATGTTTGTGTGTGCGTATCCACACCACGCAATCACACACTGAACAGGAACACAGTTTACATTAAGATTTCCGTGGAGCTCAGCACTCTGAGGGCTGGGAGCCAGCACCGTGGCTCAACACCTTGTCAGGGTGGTGGCACATCTGTGCTAGAACAGAACGCTGCGGGCCTCAAAGTCTATTAAAAAAATCAAAGCAATGGAAACTGTTTACCCAAACATGAAAGGGAGGCTTTTTTTCATGTGCACGGGCGGGAGCGGCTGGTGTGTTAAACACCTGCCCCTCAGCTGTGGCTCTCCCTTCAGGCAAAACTCTGCCACTCAAGGTGTTTGGAAAACACTGTCCAGACGAGGCTGTCATGAAACGGCTGTGCAGATGTCCTGCTGTCTTTTAGCAGAACAGACGGTTTTTTTGATTTACCAAAGTCAAACCTTTCGCTTTCCTGGTGTTTTGCGTGCGTGTGTGTGTGTGTGTGTGTGTGCGTGTGTGTGTCTTCTCTTCATCTGGGTGCACACAGGCCCCGGTGACACAGGCAGTCCCAGAGCCCACCCATGGCACCGAGATCTAACACAGCCAGGAATGCCTCCACACAGCCCGGATTAGAATTCTGGTTTGGTGGCATAAAAATTACGCATTTCCCCAGGACCTTCACTCTTATCTCTTCTTTTTCTCCCAGCATCTTTCCAATTTACTCTAATATGGTTACAGTAAATGTGTCCAGTTCAAAAATATTTTTAAAAACCAACTATGCACTCTCTTTAGTGTAAAGTGAGATAAAATCCTGGATATTAGCTAAACCTTTATTTGACATCTCAAGACATATTAAAGTGAATTATTTTTCACTGCTCTAAAATATTGTTTCTGTGCTTTCTGCAAGAAGCAATAGGGCCTCTACTGTCCCATTTTAATGAAGTGATGATTGCAAAGGAATGATCTGCTCTTAGATGAGAACTACTTACAGATGGCACTTGTTCTTCCAGGCAGGTATTTCCAACTCTGCTGTTTCTACAAGGTAACGAGAACTAGAGTGTTGGACGTGACTGAGATGGACTGAGAACACGTTCTTCCTCTTGAAGTTATTAGATTCTCAGTGGTCCCTGGCAAGGATTGGGAAACATTTCGTTAAACAGGGATTGAGCCTGGTCGTGCCGTTGAAAGAAACATCAGGTGCATTTCAACATCTTCTCGTGGAATTTCTGGCCATCAATCACTGCAGGACTGTAGGACCGACCCTGGGGCCAGGCAGTTCATGACACGGCCTGGAGGGAAGTGCGCTGGCCATGGCTTGGGTCCCAGAGCAGGACGGAGGCTGCACCTGTCAGAAGGGCTTGGGCAGCTCACAGAGTGTAGACATCCGTGTAAATGTCAAGAAGCGTCAGAGGACAAGCGTGTTGCTGAGAGAAGGTGTTCTGTGAGAGGCGTGCAGGGGTGAATAGGTGTTGAGGCTGCTGAGTCCAGAGGGCAGAGGCCTGGGCGGTGGGCACGTCACCAGCAGAGAGACTGCTGGAGACCACAGAGGAAGTCGAACCCAGGGGACACAACTGTGTCCAAGAACAAGCTGATGGTCTTCATGGCTGCTTAGTAGAGATGACAAGGGGGAAAGAGAACGAGGCTTGGTAGTTTCTGTCCCAGGAAGAGGATGGTTCCACTAAAAGTAGAAGACCCTGGCCCGCTGGGGGTTGGAGGGGAATGCAAGGAGCTTGATATTAGACACGGCAAGTTCTAGGTGGCAAAGCTAATGTAGGTGGAGATGCACCTCTCTAGATGGACAGCCGGCAATTTGCTGGGACGTCAGGGACATGGACATCATGTTGAGTCCACTGAGACGCAGTCCTGCAGGGAAGAGGAGTCGAGTCAGGGCGTTCTGCTCAGAGGCCTGAGGTGGAGAGGAAGGGGGCTTCCAGCACAGAAGGAAACGCTGGAGGCTGGAGACTGAGTCAGGAGGAGGTTGTCTTGGGGAGTGGTCACGGGGCCACACGTGTCTGAGGTGGGGAGTGGAGAGGGGAGGGTCACAGGGACACACGCGTCTGAGGTGGGGAGTGGAGAGGGGAGGGTCACAGGGACACACGTGTCTGAGGTGGGGAGTGGAGAGGGGAGGGTCACAGGGACACACGTGTCTGAGGTGGGGAGTGGAGAGGGGAGGGTCACAGGGACACACGTGTCTGAGGTGGGGAGAGGGGAGTGGTCACAGGGACACACGTGTCTGAGGTGGGGAGTGGAGAGGGGAGGGTCACAGGGACACACGTGTCTGAGGTGGGGAGTGGAGAGGGGAGGGTCACAGGGACACACGTGTCTGAGGTGGGGAGTGGAGAGGGCAGCGGACGCAGGGCCACACACGTCTGAGTTGGGGAGTGGAGAGGGGAGCAGTCAAGGGCCACAGGTATCTGAGAGATGGTGGAGCACGAGGCCCGAGAGGCCGATGGGTTTAGGGTGCAAGGAGTTCCCTCGGGAGCTCAGTGTTTCCACTGGGCGGTAGAGGCGGAGGAAACAGGGTGGATGGTGAGGACACGGTGCTGATGAGGACAGAGGAGGTTCAGGAAGTGCTAGTTCCGTGGGAGCAGGGAAGAGGTGACCAGGCTGGGCTCCAGGGTGAGGCGAGGCTTGTGAAGACTAAAGAGCCAGGAGGCGCAGGAACCTGGGTGTGGAGGATCCAGGGCTCCGCCAAGGGGGCTCAGCAGGGGAGGCACAAAGCCATCCAGAATGACAGGCAGAGGTGGCAGGTGATGCTGACTGTGTGCTAAAGCCAGCCCTGTGAGGTAGGCAACCCCCCAGCACTTGGTTCAGGAACATGCAGTTCTCAAGGGTGTGCAACCTGCCAGGTGCTGCAGAGCATCTGGGATGAAAACACAGGGATCACACGCGGGTCCCCCTGGAGTCAGGAGGGCACGACCTGGAAAGAGGCCCCTGGAGTGTGGCCGCAGCCCACAGGGCAGTTCAGTGCCCAGCAGCACCAGGTGGCAGGAGGTGCCTAGGGCAGGCGCCCCTGTGCAGGACGCTGGGGGACACTAGGGGTTTGGCTGGGAGACAGGAGGGAGGGATGGGATGGGGACAGGAGAGAGGCATGGGGACAGGAGGGATTGGATGAGGGATGGGAGGGATGAAATGGGACTGGGGACAGGAGGGAGGGATGGGGACAGGAGGGAGGGATGGGGACAGGAGAGAGGGGAACGGGATGGGAATGATGGGATGGGGACAGGAGGGAGGGATGGAGACAGAAGGGAGGGATGGGGACAGGAGGGAGGGATGGGGACAGGAGGGAGGGATGGGAGCAGAAGGGAGGGAAATGGGATGGGATGGAGACAGGAGGGAGGGATGGGGGACAGGAGGATCTCAGCTGCAGGACAGGAGGGATGAGATGGGGTAGTTGGGTTTCCAAAAAGGCCAAGGAGAACTTCTCTGGAGTCTGTGCAGAAGCAGGAAGCTCAGTGAGGACGCCCCTGGGATCCTGCTGATGAAGGAGAAGAGAGCTTTACACTCAGGCCCAGGCTGTCCCCACTGGCTGCTGTGGCATTTGACTCTGGGAGAGGCACGTGCTGCTTTTCCTGCGTGACACCAGCAGGAGTGATGTGGAGGAGAGGCTGACAGACTCGGAAAGTGAGGGACGGGCTCCATCCAAATCAGTGGGCAGTGAAGATTGGCATGGAGCTGAGAGCCCAGGACAGCTGCACGGTGACCACACTGACCACAGCACCCACTCAGCATCTTCCCATGTAGGCCAGGATGCTTATCCTCCTCTAAAGGGAACCCTGTCCATTCTGACCGTCTTTTACCGGTATTCAATGATGCTTAGCAAAATCCTTCAACCAAAGACTTGACATTAACAGATTCTAGACATTCCTATGAAAATACCTACTTATTTTAACCATGGGACTGAACTCTGATTAAAATAAAAACAAGGACACCAGGGAAACCTACACAAAGCCTATATGCCCCACAGTTGCCTTGGAGAACACAGGAACCGGCAGATAGGCCTGGGGAAGCCTGACATGTGTGTCCCTGCTGTGACACATGTGTATCTCTGCCGTGACATGTGACACCACATGGGGGCCGGCGTGTCCCTGCTGTGACATGTGTGTGACACCTCATGGGGGCCAGCATGCCATGATGTGATGTGAGTGACCCCACATGGGGGCTGGTGTGTCCCCACTATGACGTGTGTGACATGTGTGACACTATGCGGGGGCCGGCAGTGTGTCCCTGCCGTGACCTGTGTGACACCATGCAGGTGCTGGCATGTCCCTGCCGTGACCCGTGTGACACCATGCAGGTGCTGGCGTGTCCCTGCCGTGACCCGTGTGACACCATGCAGGTGCTGGCGTGTCCCTGCCGTGACCCGTGTGACACCATGCAGGTGCTGGCGTGTCCCAGCCACGTGTCAGGCCACTGCCATCTGTCAGTATCACCCCAGAAGCTCAGCATGAAGACAGCATGGCTGCATGTATTTATAGATGAGAAAATGAGTTCAGTGTGGTGATCACCTTATGAATCATGGGGTATGATTTAAATGAGGGTTGGAGGAGGCATTTGAATGGTGTCACTGAGAATGTGGCATGACGCTGTGTCTGATCAGCAAATGCGAAGGTTTTATATGGCCTGTGGGTCTGTTTCAGGCTCTCCTGAGAGACGGTACCCGGGAGCAGGAGCCTTAAGCACCTCCTGGGGCCTCTAAGCCCTGTATCGAGTGGCTGGAACTGTGTCCCGTCGCTCAGGGTCTACTTTAAGTGCCAAACTTCGCTGAGTCTGCGGCAGCACTGTGGATTCAAAGACAGACCATTATTTTATGTTCCACTAAGAGAGAAAATACAGTACCAAGTACACTAAAGCAGAATGCTTCTTTCTGACTTGGATGTTTTATTTTATACTTATTTAAAGGGTTCTTTCAATGTATTTTGTGGAACATCTACAAGTATATCTACATACATCTATCTATGTATACATAGACTTGTATTGTATATTATTGTTTTGAAATCACAGGAAGAACAGTGAAAGCTAAGAGTCTGAGTGAGTTCGGGTTTCTATAACAAGCTACCATAGACCAGGTGGTTTATAAAAACAGAAATTCGTTTCCCATAGTTCTGGGGGCTGGAAGCCCAAGCCCAAAGCAGCCGCGTGGTGGGTTCTGGTGAGGCCCCTCTGCGAGGTCGCAGACGGTGGCTTCTCACTGTGTCTTCACGTGGTGGAGGGGAGAAGAGCTCGGAGGTTCCTTTTGTAAGGACACTAACCTGTTCACCAGGGCTTCACTCTCATGACCCCGTCCCTTCCCCAAGATCCCACCTCCTCTCCCATCGATATGGCATGAGGATTTCAGTATTGGGATTTGGGGGAACACAAACATGCCGACCATACCATTAAGTGAATCCGTTAGGGTATTACGAAAACATATTTCCATTCAGAGTACAATGGTGTCATGAATGCCCCTGGCTTTCCAGGTAACTGTGGCTACGGGCCGTGAAAGAGTGTTTGAGATCCAGTGTTTCTCAGAGGAGGAACCGCCACTGCGGCTCCAACATCCTCCCAGCCACCGATGCAGGCTCTGTAAGTTTCGATGCTTTGGATTTCTTAAGCTAGAAGCAGGCATTCATTTCAGCAATAGCAAGGAATCCAATGCCTTCCTAGTTTGGGCCTTGGAAGCTTTGTTGACCGCAGCGTCCAGGGGTGGCACCCGTTTGGCCAGGCCACCAGGAATAACCCCCTAGCACTGCCTGTCCAGCGAGTGACAGCAGCCCTGGCAGAACAGTCTCCAGACAGGAAATAAGAGGCCTTGCTTGTGAAATGCACCCTAACACATGGGGGAAGATAAGAGATGGAAAACTGTGTAAACATGTGGTCACTCAGGACCCACTAAAGCTGATATTTTATAGGGAGCAAAAATAGAAAATGAGACATTCCAATTGTATTTTATATAATATGAACTGCTGGGAACATGTGGGAAGCCTACAACATTTGAGATGTCCTCTGCCAGGCCTTTGGCCTTTTGTTTTTGGGGTGTATATAAAATCTAAGTCATCATCGTTGAGGAACTGGACACCTCGGCCTCTCTCTATCTGGTTCTCTTGTCAAGAAAGCCGTGGAAAAGGTAAAAACTTAGGGCTTGAGGGGTCTGAGGGTTCCATGAGAGAGGTGTGAAGGAGCTGGTGCGTACACATATTGCCGGTGGTGAAGCAACAGCAAACAGGCAACTCGGGGGCTGTTCATCCTTCAGCAGTGACACCGTGACCCGTGACCACTGCCCAGGGTTCCATGTAAGAAAAAGCATCCAGGCAGAGGCCCTGGTGAGCCGTCCGATAGTCAATGTGCTCTTGGAGAAGTTTGCTACACTCAGGTCAGACCCAGTGCTAGAAGCAACTGCCTGGCTACATTTTTGTTTTTATGTTTGGAAAGACAAAGGTAAAGCCAGGGGGAGTGAGATCGGTCTGGATAAAGCCCAGATCCTGGAGAACAGGCCCCGTGAGGGTCAGTGGAGAAGCACGTGTGAGTTAAGGTCGCCGTGATGCAAGCTGCCGTCTCATTCTGCACAAGGTGAAAAGGGCAGATTGAATCATTGAAGCCACTTAGGAGCCCTTTGTCTGGGAAAAAACAAAATCGGTCTATTCAGTAGACTGACACTTGATAGTCAGCCTAGAGAGAAAACGTGTCTGCAGCTCTGATATTCTGCTTGAGCTCCTCACACAGGGCGTCCCAATTAATGTTGCTGATTGACTGATCAAAAAACCATCTGGCACAGATGCTGATACCGCAGACCCGATGGGTGGCTGCTTCTTCCCCACCCTTCCTCAGCCAAAGGACCTGCACAGAGCTTTCTTCTAGATTTGTTCCTTCGGAAGATGAGAAACCACCCTGTGGAGAGATTTCTATCCAATCATTGCACATTGTATTAGTCCATTCTCATGCTGCTATAAGGATATATCTAAGACTGGGTAATTTATAAATGAAAGAGGTGTAATTGACTCACAGTTCAGCATGGCTGGGGAAGCCTCAGGAAACTTACAGTCATGGCAGAAGGAGAAGCAAACACGTCCTTCTTCACATGGCAGCAAGGAGAAATGTCGAAGCGCTGAGCAAAACGGGGGAAAACCCCTTATAAAACCATCGGAACTTGTGAGGACTCACTCACTCTCATGAGAACAGCATGAGGGTCACCACTCCCATGATTAAATTACCCCCACTTCTTTCCTCCTGACACACGGGGATTATGGGAACTACAATTCAAGATGAGATTTGGTTGGGGATGCGGCCAAACCATATCACACACAACAGAAAATATGTCTTAATTTACACTGGGGAGTCTGTAGTGATTAAGTGTAGACACTTAACACTCACACATCGCAGCAGCCATGGAATCCCATTGCCCTGCACTGGCATTAACAGAGCCCTCATCATGTACACGTTTACCTAGGAGATGGCATTCACCTGGGAGATTAAATTTGGACAATCGTGTCCACAAAGGGAATGCCAATTATTTTGATGTGAGAAGGTGGGTTTTGTGATGGAGGATGTCCCTCTAGCTTAATTTTTAAATACAATTTGAAAGGAAATTCAATGTATAAGTCCATGTGTGAGGTTCTGGGGCCGATGAAGCCATACATTCCCTTTCTTCAGTTCTCTGTAGCTTCTCCCTCAGGCCCTGCTGGGAGGGTGCAGCAGAGTGAAAACTACTGGTGTCGTGTGAAGAGAGTGGGAAGCTTTGTTTCAGGTCCTTTAAGAAAGCGCCAAGGATCCTCACCTCTAGCTTCCCTCCAACTCTAAAATTCTAAGTGCAGACTTTTTCAGAAGACAAAGACCAGACATGAGGTGGGTAAAGACGTAATTGTCATTTCTTGCACTTGTTTACTGACAAACACGAAGTAAACAGTGAGTAAGAGGTGATTTCTCTAGACCTCTGCAAATACGGGATTTCACATTTAACAGTCTCCTGCGCTCTTTATGTCCATGCAGTCAACCCTGTGAGCACATCTGCGCTGCTGGAAGAGCCAAAGATAAAACACCAGGTCTACTGATGGTGCCGGGGGACGGGCTGTTTCTGTTGACTTCCTGTTTCTTCCCTTTGCAGCTCACCAATTTTCCAAAGTACGGACACCTGGCGCAGTTGCCCTCAGCTGTATTCAGACCTATTCAGAAACAGCTGCCTCTGACATCATGAAATTTACCTTTTTATTCTAACTTTTCAACTGCCGTTTTTAATTTTCAGAATAAACTGTGAGGTTTGATATTGTTCAGAGTTCACGCAACAAGTCTTTCATCCTCATCTAGAAATATCTTTCCAAGGCCAGAGCCTCTGTGGTTTCTCCTCCTTAACACAAACACTGAATGGCATGACTGTGTGTTTGGGACAACAGCCTTTACAAGGGTTCCCCGTCTGTCAATTAAGAAAGTGGTTCCTTGAAAACACATCCTTTGTTTTATGAGCAGAATCAGAGATTCCAGGGAGAAACAGGACCCAAGGAGATGAGAGCTTTCAGAGATAGGGAGAGCTTGGCTGGTCTGGGTGTGAGGCCAGAAGAGGGGCCCTCCCCGCTCAGCATCTCAGTAGGACCACGCCAGTCCAGCCCGACCACAGCGACCTTCAGGGGACTGACCTTGGAGTCCCCTGACTCAGTGGAACCCCCTGTTCCACCGCCCTCCCAGAGGCTCTGACTTAGTACTTAGCAAGGGGCTGAGGGATTCTTCATTCACAGCAATGCTCCCAGGTAATAGTCGCACAGTTTCTGGAAGCACTAAATTATTGAATTGTAAGCACTCATTTGCATCAGATGCTGTATAGGCTGCCTCCTCAAAGTGTATAAAATGGGATAAAAACTAAATGAAAGTGGATTAAAACATTCTAAAAAAGTGTTGAGTTTGGGGTTGATGCCTCAAATCGGTGATTATACGAACAAAATTTCACTAGGATCTTAGAATAAATCCATATTTTTTTTTTGAGACAGAGGCTCGCTCTGTCGCCCAGGCTGGAGTGCAATGGCCGGATCTCAGCTCACTGCAAGCTCCGCCCCCCGGGTTTACGCCATTCTCCTGCCTCAGTCTCCCGAGTAGCTGGGACTACAGGCGCCCGCCACCTCGCCCGGCTAGTTTTTTGTATTTTTGGTAGAGACGGGGTTTCACCGTGTTAGCCAGGATGGTCTCCATCTCCTGACCTCATGATCTGCCTGTCTCGGCCTCCCAAAGTGCTGGGATTACAGGCGTGAGCCACCGCCCCCGGCCAAATCCATATTTTGACACAGAACTTGAGAAAAGGCTGATATAAGGTAAATGCTTTGTATTTCTTCAGGAGAATAATTTTGAGCAGCCATGAGTTCTGTTGAAGCAGAAGGTCTGTGAGTTCTCCCAGTGGGCTAGGAGAACACCGGGCCCTGGGGGGGCCTCTCCCTGGAGACTGGCCACCCTGCCCAACATGGGCAGCCCCATTCGGTCACTGTCATGAAGACGTTCGCATAGTTCCTCTTCCTTTGAAGGATTTCCCTCACATGCTCTATGGGAAAATGTTTAGATAAGAAAGACGGGCCAGGTGCAGTGGTTTATGCCTGTGGTCCTAGCACTTTGGGAGGCTGAGGTGGGAGGATCAGCTAAGCCTGGGAGGTCGAGGCTGCAGTGAGCCATGATTGCACCACTGCACTCCAGCCTGGGTGACGGAGCGAGGCTGTGTCTCAAAAAAGAAAAAAAGAAGAAGAAGAAAAAAAGAGGAAGAAGAAGAGGAGTGGAGGAAAGAAAAGATGACAAAGGTGAGGATGTTGGTGGGGTTCCAGGACACACCTGAGGCTGGGCTGCAGAGCCCCTCGAGGGCGCTGGTACCCTATACCCATGCCGGGGGCCGTATTTGAACCCTCATTCCCATCCCCACTCACTTCCCCAGCTTCTCCTCATCCTGCCAAATGGAGAAGCACAGTGGCCCCACCCCAGAACAGACCCCAAGAGACTGTCAAGAAGAACACAGAGGCATCAAGAAGAACACAGAGGCGTCACGAAGCATTGCCTCAGGACCCCTGAGGGATGCCTGGCCCCTGAGCCCCTGACACACCAGGTGAGCTGGTGGGAAGCGAAGCCTGCAGGCAAGGCCTCCCCGGTCATTTCCAGGCAGGGCCTGCTCCGTTGGTCATCCCCCTGGGCGGCTCAGGTGTAATACATACTTCCGAAGAATCTCAGCTCACAGAAGCAGCTTGTCTCCCTGGAGGACCGGGTGGGTGACTGTCCAGAAAGCAAGTGCACATGAGGCGTGGAGAGGAGGCTTTCCTGCCTGGCCTGGGATCTGCAGGTGTGGGCAGAGGTGGCACGGCCTCGTGGGCAGAGGTGGCACGGGCCTGGCTTCAGGCCCTGGCAAGCTTCGCCTGAAGTCCTCGCGGCTCTGGCGTGCAAACGTGGCTTCACCTCCACTGTGCACACTGGCACTGGGCCCTGGAGGACAACGAGGCCACCCCGCCTGAGCTTCCCCGCTGTCCCCACCTTGGTGTGACCCCCAGCTCCACAGAACAGGCTGCACCGGGAGCCCCAGGCCCGCTCGGAGCTAACACGTCCTCAAGGGACTGCATTTACTTTTTTCCAGTCAAGTTTTTACTTGTGTGAAACTGAAACATTTTGTTTTGTTTTGCTTTTCTAAAATTTAAGCCAATTTCTCAAACATCTGTGGATAGAGAAAATGACTTCTTAACACTTCATGAAGAACATTCATACTGTCAAAAACAACAAGCCCATTCCCACCCTAATCTCTGTGTCTTCCGACTTCCATCCCTTCCCCTCTCTTCACGGGTTAAGCTGATTTTACTGAGTCTATTTCTAGCTTAATAATTAACCATAAACAGTGGCATTTTTTTCTCAAGAAAGGAGAAGTCAGTGTCTCAAGTAGTTCTTGGGAGCAGGCCTTCATCTGGAGACCCTGAAGGGCACCTGACGTTCCCCGCCATCACCTTGAGATGGGGTGAGGAGGATAATCAGCGGGCATGGGGAACCCAAAAGCGTTTGCTTTGATTCACAGGTGTTTCAGTTTGTTTTTAGAGAAAGCATGTAGATTTTCCTCTTAGAGTCTGCCTTTGTGTGTCAGATTCAATATCTTAACACTACTGTTTTTGGGAGCAGAAGGAGAGAGCATCATGAACCTGCAGAATGAGGTTATGATGGGATTATCCTGAGAGGTACAGGAGGAAGAACACCCATTTCTGCATTGAAGCAGAGTACACGGGGCTTAGGTTTCCAGAGCTCTTTTTAGGGGCATCGTGAGAACCATGAGGATGCAGCTGAAGCCCGCCTGACCACGGATGGCCCCACACCTTGCTCGGGGACCAGGGCTCTCTCCCACGTGGCTGCACCCAGTACCAGCCGCTGATCCCTGGGGACGCGGCCAAGGCAGGTTAGTGGTCGCCATAGAATAGGGCAGGGCTGGGGCTGGGGCTGCGATGATGCACAGAATAGCCATCCTCTTCAACAGGGCCTTTTGTTCTCTTTGTACGTTTAATACTCTTTGATTCCAGCAGACATCTGCCTGATCCAAAGTTACAGTCTCCCAGAGGAGTCCCCAGACTGGGAATCTGAGACCTTTTTCATCACCTGGCCAAACCGGCCTGAGCTGTCATGATCCAGAAAAAAATCTCCTCTGAGAAAGAAAATGAAAGCGAAAGTAATCGGAGGAAAGGCCAGATGAGTTTCATTTGCACAAAGCACAGGGATTCTTCCCGAAGGCTCCAGATGGGGGGACTTTGGTTTGGGGTCTGATGGATCACAGCTCACCTGTTTTATTACGAAGCATGACTGCTCACCAGGCTCTGCTGCTGAACACGGCCTGTTCTGAATTCAGACTTGGCTAGTAAAAGCTCTGTAATAAAAACAATTCTTTGATGTCCAATCCCAGCACATAAAATCCCAAAATACGCTTTTACTAAGGTGAACGAGTGAATGGTTTGGGTTAACATGTGAACAGTTACAAATGTCAGAGGCTGGGAGGGATATTAACTCAACTGGAAATTTCACTCAAGCCAGGTGTCTGGTTTAAATTTGAGGAGTTGAATATATTAAATATGCTTTATTGAGCTGTCATGCATGAAATTGCGTCCTTATGTATCAGGCAAACATCAGATGGATTTCCCAGAAGTTTGTGGGAGACCGACGGTCTTTCGGAGATGTGGAGAAGAAGACTTTGTCTCAACCCCCCTGGTGCATAGACTAGAGCCCAGCCAAGCCTGGGGACACCAAGTCCTAGGCAGATACTGTCCACGGGGCTGCCGACACCCTGGGCCCATGGGCTCTTCCACGGAGAATGGAAACGGTCTGGGCTGAAACTGCACAGGGACAGCAGAGTCAACAGGGCAGCTGCTCTCCCTGCGGGAAGCGAAAGAGCAACTTACTCTCTCTGCAGAGGACAGTTGGAGGGTTCTCCAGCTGCAGCCATCACCTTTCTCTCTATTCCTGAAACCGGGAGTCCCGCTGGCTGGAAAGCGACAAACACAGAGACTGCGCGGAGTGGCGTGGCAGATAGCCTCGATTATGATGCTTTTGCCGTTTAAGATTGATATTTTTAAATCAAAATTTAAGCTACAGAATAGACCACAAAATATTGTGAGGAACAGCATTATGAAAGATTCGATATGTTGATTTATGAAATTCCACAGGAACCACCATTTCTGCAAATACTCTCTCAATACATGGACACGCATATGAGCAAATGGCTGTGCATTTATTCGATAGAATGCTACCCAGCACACGTACTCATCAACTGGGCTCATTTGATCTTTCTAAGCTTCTGTTTCCATGTCTGCAAATAGGAATGATAATAGCTGTTACCTCACAGCGCAGTAGTGACGATTAACTAATATCCTCTTTATAAAACTTAACATGGTTCTGGCCGGGCGCAGTGGATCACACCTGTCATCCCAGCACTTTGGGAGGCCAAGGCAGGTGGATCATTTGAGGTCAGGAGTTTGAGACCAGCTTGGTCAACATGGTGAAAACCCATCTCTAGCAAAAATACAAACATTAGCTGGGCGTGGGGGTGCGTACCTGTCGTCCCAACTACTAGGGAGGCTGAGTTAGGAAAATCACTTGAACCTGGGAGGCCGAGGTTGCAGTGAGCTGAGATCGTGCCACTGCACTCCAGCCTGGGTGACAGAGTGAGACTTTGTCTCGAAAAACAAACAAACAAACACACACACACCTTATCACTGTTCTGGTGCTGTGTGTGTCGGAAAAATGGCAGAAAGAAGATGGGATTCCAGAGAAGTGTCCTACAGATGAAGGATGAAATGCTGATGGTAATTGTTTGTTGGGAGGGCACAGGGAGAATCCTTTGCATGTGTGTTTGTGTGTGAGGGGAATGTTTCTTGCAAGTGGAAGATAACTGTTGCCATGTGTTTGTGTGCCAGGTAGTCCTTTTTCTCCCGTTTCTCACCCAATGCATCCAGTCTGACACTAGAGCAGAAAACAGATTCCCCACCCTTTTTTTTTTTTTTTTTTTGAGATGGAATCTCGCTCTGTCGCCAGGCTGGAGTGCAGTGGCACAATCATGGCTCACTGCAACCTCTGCCTCCTGGGTTCAAGCAGTTCTCCTGTCTCAGCCTCCTGAGTAGACAGGTGCCCACCACCACGCCCAGCTGATTTTTGTATTTTTAGTAGAGATGGGGTTTTACCACGTTGGCCACGATGGTCTCAATCTCTTGACCTCAGGTGATCCACCCATCTCGGCCTCCCAAAGTGCTGGGATTACAGGGGTGAGCCATCACACCAGATTCCCTTTTATGCAGGTATAGCTAGGAAGCTTTCAGAGGGGTTGCTAAATGGTAGTTCCCAAAGGAACAATCCCCTTCTGGTAAGTTGCACATGGATGACTCAGCACTTCTAACTCCAAGCATGGCTCAAGTGAGGCAAACGCCAGCCCTGGAATCCAGGTACCCCCTTCCCCTCCAGGAGGTCTGCACCTCTGATGATAACCTTACCTGAGAGGTGCACGTGCCACTTGAACTCGAAGCTCAGGGGCCCCGTGTGCGTGCTTCGGAGCTGCTGAACACTTAGGCTCTGTGACTCTCAATGGCACTCAAGCATTTCTCCTTTGTAGTAGAGTAGCACACACATGTTAAACTAGGCAATGCCTGTAACTAACTGAAATTTAGTGAAGAAAACCAATTATACGCAACTTTATATACTCCATTAAATATTGCATGAAATAAAATAATGCTTTTTTGGAAGGATAAAGTTTCTATGTAAATGAAAAACAATGGTGATACTTGGGATTAAAAGTGGTCAAAGCCCTAAATATCCATCACCCAGTCTAGTTCAGTACATGCCCTTTAGAATATTCCAGATTATGATTTATTTACTCTTTTATGTAAACAATAAGATAGTATTTCAGGCCTTGCAAGCCATATGGTCTCAGGTTTAACTACTGAATTTTGTCAATATAAATCACAATAAATCGTAGAATTCATAAATAAATAAGCACAGCTATGCTCCAATCAAACATTTTTTAAAATTTTTTTGAGACAAGGTCTCCCTCTGTCTCCCAGGTTGGAGTGCAGTGGCCTGGTCATGGCTCACAGTAGCTTCAAGCTCCTGGACTCAAGTAATCCTCCTGCCTCAGCTGGGACTACAGGCATGTGCCACTGTGCCTGGCTAATATGTTTTATTTTTGTAGACAGGGTGTCTCACCATCTCACTGTATTGGCCAGGCTAGTCTCAAATTCATGGGCTCAAGCAATCCTGCCACCTCAGCCTCCCAAAGTATTTAGTATTACAAGTGTGAGCTACTGTGCCGAGCTAAAACTTTATTTAAAAACAAACAAACAGCAATAACAAAATCCACAGACAACAGCCCATAGCCTTGCTTTGCTTAAACCTTTCCTAGTTAAGAACTTTTTGACTGAGAAGGCTATAGCTTCAAAATCCAAAAATTTATTCTCAAAATCTGGTGATTGAGTTTGACCATATGTTTTCCTAAAGCAGATGAGTGGATGTAATAAAATAGCAATCAAGTAAATTGCGAATGATGCACAGAAAGTGGAAAGACTGAGGAAAAAGATAGAATCTCACACCAGGTGTGGTGGCTGACACCTGTAATCCCAGCACTTTGGGAGGCTGGAGGACCACTTGAGGTTAGGAGTTCAAGACCAGCCTGGCCAACATGGTGAAACCCCATTTCTACTAAAAAATATACATATTAGCCAGGCATCGTGGCTGCATTCCTGTAGTCCCAGCTACTCAGGAGGCTGAGGCAGGAGATAGCTTGAACTCAGGAGGCAGAGGTTGCAGTGAGCCTAGATTGCACCATTGCACTCCAGCCTGTGCGACAAGAGTGAAACTCTGTCTCAAAAAGAAAAAAAGTCTCAGTAACCTACGAAACAACAGCCAAGGTGTCACATAATTATACCTGGAATCCCAGAAGGAGTAAAGGAAATGAGAGAAGAACATTTGAACAAATAGGGGCCAAGACATTTCTAAATTTGATGAAAACTCTAAGTGTATAGATCTAGGAAGCTTAAATAATCTCAAGTAAAAAAGTCTACACATACACACAGACACATAATAAATACTTACAAGGCCTACCACAATCACATTGCTGAAAACCAGTGGTAAAGAAAACATTTTAAAAGTAGCTAGAGAGAAAAGACCTATTCTATGCTGAGGTGCAAAGGTGAGGATGATGGCTGTGGGCTTCATGACAAATACTACAGAAGTCAGAAGACAGGGAAACGGCAGGCACGCCGAGTGCTGGGAAAGTGTGAAAGCAAAATAACTGTCAGTGAAAATCGTATACCCAGCAAAAACAGCCTTTAGAAACAAAAACCAATCATGACGAGCTGACACAACATACCCAACAGAATGGCTGTCATCTCAAAGTCTGAGGTTACCAGGCATTGAAGAAGAGACCAGTGCCTTCCTACACAATGGCTGTCATCTCAAAGACTGAGGTTACCAGGTGTTGAAGAAGAGACCGGTGCCTTCCTAAGAGAATGGCTGTCGTCTCAGCGTCTGAGGTTAAGGTTACCAGGCATTGAAGAAGAGACCGGTGCTTTCCTAACAGAATGACTTTCGTCTCAAAGTCTGAGGTTACCAAGCGTTGAAGAAGAGACCGATGCCTTCCTATAGTGCTGGTGGGAATGTTCAACGGTACACACATTGGAAAACATTCACTGGAAAGAGATTGACAGTTTATTTAAAAATATGCATCTGCTTACTGTATAAATCAGCAGTTCAGTCCTATAAATACACACCAAGATAAAGGAAATCACATGTCCACAGAGACTTGAAGCTGAATGTTCATAGCACCATTATCATAATTTATTCATAATAGCTCCAAATTAGAAACGGCCTAAGTGTCCATCAGGAGACATGTGAATAAGCACATTGTGGTGATACATTCATACATTGGGTATTATTTACCACTTAGGAAGAAACAAGCTACCAATGCATTCAAAACCCTGAATGAATCACAAACACATCGTGTAGAGTGGAGAGGGCAGACACAGAGGCATGCGTATTGAGTGTTTTGCGTTCATGCAATTTCTAGAAAAACAAATCTGTGGAGAAAGAAAATCAGTACTTCGGGGACTAAGAGACTGGAGGTGAACTCAGATGAGGCATGAGGGAAATTTTTGGGGTCACGGGAATGTTTAAAACTGAATTATGGTGTTACATGCATAACTCCATAAATTCAATGAAAAGCATTCAATTATGCATTTACAATGGGTGAATATTATGATATATAAATTCTACCACAATAAAGCTGTGAAAAAAGGAAGATGACATAAAAATTGTTTCAAACAAACAAACAAACAAAAACCAGATGGGCAAAATAGAAACCTAAGAGCAAATGTGTGGCTTTAGCCTCAGCCGTATTGATCATCACGTTAAATACAAATGGGCTCAAAAGAATACATCCTCTATGGCCCATCAATATAGATGTCAGGAAAATGCAAGCTCATCTCCAGTGTCAGTGGTTGCCTGGGGATAGATGGAGGACAAGGTAAAAATGAGAGATCACAAAGGGGCACAGATATATACCTACGGCAAGCCTTTCAAATTGTACACACAAAAAATGTGTAACGAATTAAACATTAATTATACCACAGTAAAGAGGCAAAAAATGAAGTAAAGCTTATCAAATTATATGCTTCCAACATATATAGCTTATTTTATGTTAGTTACAGCTAAATATACATGTATGATAAAAATTAAAAATAAACAAATGTGATAAGATCCCTAAGGACTTGCTCTGTGAGGTTAAAGATTCGATTACATCTATTTTATTTATTTATTTTATTTTTTGAGATGGAGTCTCACTCTCTCGCCCAGGCTGGAGTGCAGTGGGATGGTCTAGGCTCATTGCAACCTTCACCTGCCAGATTCAAGCTATTCTTCTGTCACAGCCTCCCGAGTATCTGGGATCATAGGCATGCACCACCATGTCTAGCTAATTTTTGTATTTTCAGTAGAGACAGGGTTTCAGCACATTGGCCAAGCTGGTCTTGAACTCCTGACCTCAGGTGATCCTCCCACCTTGGCATCCCAAAGTGCTGGGATTACAGGCATGAGCCACCATGCCCAGCCTACATTTATATTTTTGTTCTCCTCTTAGAATCCTGCATGCTGAGTATGTGTTTAAAAGATTTAAAAAATGTTAATGTTTTAAATGATCTATTTAAAAGGCAAAGGTTGTCAGAATGGATAAAATAACAGGACTGAAATATATGCTGCCTACAAGAAACAAACCATAACTACAAATACAGATAGGTGAAACGTGAAATAAAAGAAGAAAAGCTACTCAGGCAAACATCAGACACAAAAATGCAGATGTGTTAGCGTGAGACAAGTAGACCTGGGGTTTCCAGGGCTTTGAGGTGTGAGGAAGAGGACAGCCTTATGCTAGTGGTGGATTTTCTGTCCTAACAGGAGTGCAATAAGGCCTCTTTCAAGCAGAGGCTGCAGAATGAAGGATACCTGAGCAATCTCTTGTCCTGCACTTGCAGCTGCTCCAGAGGGCCCATAAAGTTCCTGCCCCACAGCGCATCTTCTGCACATCGGTGCTCCATGCAGAAGGGTTTCAGTGCACTTGGGATGCCAAGGTGAAAGTCTCATTTATTTCACAGCATAGAAACATAAATCAGGAATTTTCAGTCATTACAAACATTTCTTTTGATATAAAAAACAATTGTTTCTTGTGTGTGTCTGACAAAGAGTTGAAACATCAGGAATGCAGGCAGGCTTTGAGAATGATGTGTCTTTGCTTATTCTTCTTGACAGGTTTCCTGTTATTCATAGAAATCAGGGAATTCTGGCATCTTTTCAGGCCACCTGTAGAACATCTGGCATTTGTTTAGGAAAACGGAGTCACTAAAGGAACTATAATTTATTTGTCTACTTTGGCATCCATGGGGAAACACTTGGTTGTCAATACTCTGGGCAGATGTGTGGGTGGGTAATTCTATGGGTGAGCAAACAACAGGGAAGAAACTCTTTTGGAAGACCCTGTGCTTTGAAGGCAGCCTGGACCAGTACTGACAAGGCAGGGCTTGTCTCTTCTCTGCAGTGACCACAGGTATCCATTCTGAGTTCATAATGATTGTGAATTTTGTTTGTTTACCACAGCATTACATTTTTCCTAAGCAGGACACAAGTCCCAATCCCTGATCACCAGGTACCAAAGCATAAAGCAAAACATGTGAAAGAGCCCTGGGGCCCTGAAGACCTGCCTCGAAAATCAATGGTGCTGCTTGACTTTCCATCCTTAGAGACTGACAAAATGATTTTTGAAAATACGGTCAAGATCTGGGATTTCTGTCCTATGTAAAAAGGGAGTAGGAGGAGAAATAGCCAACAAACTTCCTAATAAACAAAGGTTAAAACAAGGTGACTTTCCCATTGCTCTTCTAAATCAGATCTTAAGAAAAACGCTTTTTTTTTTTTTTTTTTTTTGCCATGGGGATTAAAAAAAAACTGTTAATTTCATGACAGGAGATTTCTGAGAGTAAAATAGAGGCTACAAGATACATTCACTTTTTTTCAGTGTGGCTCAACAGTACCTGGGTCAGGACCCAAAAGAAATCTATTTTACCCATAACACTTTATGATTGACAAGGAATTATGGACTTCTCTTTTTTCATTTCTGATTACATAGATAAAAACAAAATTTGACTGAGATCTTTGATGACAATATCCAACATGTGAGAAAATATTTTCTATAATTGCCATACAGGAACTCAAGAATTTTGCCACAATTTCGAATAATGTACCCAAGAATCTCTTAAAAGTTGCCTTCCTACAACTCTAAGGAAGAGAAGGTTTTCCATATCTGGGTTTCTAAGAACTAAATAATTACCTGGGAACTTCGGTTGAAGATAAGCACCCTGTCTTATGAATGAGAAAGAAAAGAGATAGAGAGATATGTTATTTAAATATCTTAAAAATTAAATATAATATATTAAAAAATAGAAGCTGGGTATACAAAAGTTTTAAGTCAAGCAGATATTTGACACCTCTCTTGTGAATTTTTTGCTTTAGGCAACCTAAATGGAAAACTTCTGAAGGAAAACATGAATTTTGGTTAAAAATTATCTGATTATTCTGCCCCTATTAATCCAATTAATCAAAAAATTGAAGGAGAAAATTTTCCCCACGTTCCACTGGGTTGACAGCCCAGAGGGTGGTATTCTGTGTGACGTTAAAGTTTAGCCGAAAGCTGCCTCCTTACATATTTTAGGGTCAGCCTAAGACCTCTCCAAACTTAGTGACTGTCACCTAACTGGGTGTGTGAACACACTTAACCCACCCTGGCCCCAAGCAGCCGCACCTCAGCGGATCAGAGCGGCGGGGAGTCACCACGCACCGTGGTCCCGGTTCACATCGCGTGGAAGTGGGACCCAGGCCAAGCGGTGCCCGTCTGGCTGTTTCTGTGCCTCTGTCCAGTTTTCTGCCATCACTGTCCTTTCTCTGTCCACAAATCTTACCGGACCACGTGGCAGCGACGGAGTCGCCCTGAACCTAGGCTGGGTCCAGGGCTGCCCCGTTCACGAATAGTTATTTGCTCAGTGAAGCTCTGTGACATTCGGTTCGTCTGACGTTTGTCTTTTAACATCGGCGATAGAGGGAGAAGTACTGTGAGCAGAAGGGGTGCGAGGCGTTCCGCAATGACATCACGAGCACGTGGAGTGCTGAGGAAGAGGGTGGCTGGGGCAGGGGCAGGTGGGCCGGACGGGGTGAGTGTCCCGTGAGGGTGGGGTCTAGGCGGGGCGGGGGCGGGGAGGAGGAGGCAGATGAGGAGAGAGGGAAGGAGGAAGGAGGAGCCTGCAGGAGGGAGAGGGGAGACGGTGTTGCATACGGAAACGGAGCAAAGCCACCTGCTTCCTCACTCTCCACCGTGCCCAGGACCCACGGCTCCGAGTGGACCCGGGCAGCACTAGGGTGGCCTGGCGCCGGCTGAGATGCAGAACCAGGCCTCTGAGCTACTGAGCTGCAATCTGCCTTTGGGCCGACCCGGTTGATTGGAACCGCGCTCATTTGAGGAAGGCTCCCTGCGATCAGCGCTCTCCCAGGACACTCCTTCCCCCGCCGGCCACGTCTGCAGGGAGCGCCTGAGAGGCAGCGGCAGCCCGGATGCTGAATCCCATTCGCCCGGGTCATCTCCGGAGCGTCTTCCAGCCCGTTCCCCGCCACGTATGCTTTGAGCTGAGTCCACAGCAAAGACCTCCTTGGTTCTGTCCCGCCCCAACCACATCGGAAGAAAGGAGTCAGGTATTCTAGAAGCACAGGCACTGACAAATTCCAAAAACATGTTGTCTAGAAAAACATTGTTAAAAAGACCATAAAGACAAGTTTCGTTCATTAATGTTCCCTTGCCCTGTCTGCAAAGAAAGGTAGGTTAAAGAGGTACTTAGAAGTAACTCTGTACCAGGAAAATGGAATTTGTTTGCACATAGTTTGCAAGATAAATGAAATTCCTTTAGAGTCCACACCCATGCTTTTATAATCCTCTGATACACTAACATCCAAAGAAAAAGTGGAAACAAGCAAGAAAAAGGAAGCAGAAAATGCACAAGATACACCACCCTTTTTGTTTGTGTTTCAGGGCTCAGGATTGACTGGGTCCTCGGGAGGGGACTCGAGGGCAGAAGGATCTATTAATCTGACAACTACGTGTTTCATTTTCCAAGTGGGCAGTTTTTCAGTTGACTTTAT
>NW_016803657.1:7605084-7640202 GCF_001698545.2 Rhinopithecus bieti | reverse complement strand
AAAACTGTTAATTTCATGACAGGAAATTTCTGAGAGTAAAATATAGGCTACAAGATACATTCACTTTTTTTCAGTGTGGCTCAACAGTACCTGGGTCAGGACCCAAAAGAAATCTATTTTACCCATAACACTTTATGATTGACAAGGAATTATGGACTTCTCTTTTTTCATTTCTGATTACATAGATAAAACAAAATTTGACTGAGATCTTTGATGACAATATCCAACATGTGAGAAAATATTTTCTATAATTGCCATACAGGAACTCAAGAATTTTGCCACAATTTCGAATAATGTACCCAAGAATCTCTTAAAAGTTGCCTTCCTACAACTCTAAGGAAGAGAAGGTTTTCCATATCTGGGTTTCTAAGAACTAAATAATTACCTGGGAACTTCGGTTGAAGATAAGCACCCTGTCTTATGAATGAGAAAGAAAAGAGATAGAGAGATATGTTATTTAAATATCTTAAAATTAAATATAATATATTAAAAAATAGAAGCTGGGTATACAAAAGTTTTAAGTCAAGCAGATATTTGACACCTCTCTTGTGAATTTTTTGCTTTAGGCAACCTAAATGGAAAACTTCTGAAGGAAAACATGAATTTTGGTTAAAATTATCTGATTATTCTGCCCCTATTAATCCAATTAATCAAAAAATTGAAGGAGAAAATTTTCCCCACGTTCCACTGGGTTGACAGCCCAGAGGGTGGTATTCTGTGTGACGTTAAAGTTTAGCCGAAAGCTGCCTCCTTACATATTTTAGGGTCAGCCTAAGACCTCTCCAAACTTAGTGACTGTCACCTAACTGGGTGTGTGAACACACTTAACCCACCCTGGCCCCAAGCAGCCGCACCTCAGCGGATCAGAGCGGCGGGGAGTCACCACGCACCGTGGTCCCGGTTCACATCGCGTGGAAGTGGGACCCAGGCCAAGCGGTGCCCGTCTGGCTGTTTCTGTGCCTCTGTCCAGTTTTCTGCCATCACTGTCCTTTCTCTGTCCACAAATCTTACCGGACCACGTGGCAGCGACGGAGTCGCCCTGAACCTAGGCTGGGTCCAGGGCTGCCCCGTTCACGAATAGTTATTTGCTCAGTGAAGCTCTGTGACATTCGGTTCGTCTGACGTTTGTCTTTTAACATCGGCGATAGAGGGAGAAGTACTGTGAGCAGAAGGGGTGCGAGGCGTTCCGCAATGACATCACGAGCACGTGGAGTGCTGAGGAAGAGGGTGGCTGGGGCAGGGGCAGGTGGGCCGGACGGGGTGAGTGTCCCGTGAGGGTGGGGTCTAGGCGGGGCGGGGCGGGGAGGAGGAGGCAGATGAGGAGAGAGGGAAGGAGGAAGGAGGAGCCTGCAGGAGGGAGAGGGGAGACGGTGTTGCATACGGAAACGGAGCAAAGCCACCTGCTTCCTCACTCTCCACCGTGCCCAGGACCCACGGCTCCGAGTGGACCCGGGCAGCACTAGGGTGGCCTGGCGCCGGCTGAGATGCAGAACCAGGCCTCTGAGCTACTGAGCTGCAATCTGCCTTTGGGCCGACCCGGTTGATTGGAACCGCGCTCATTTGAGGAAGGCTCCCTGCGATCAGCGCTCTCCCAGGACACTCCTTCCCCGCCGGCCACGTCTGCAGGGAGCGCCTGAGAGGCAGCGGCAGCCCGGATGCTGAATCCCATTCGCCCGGGTCATCTCCGGAGCGTCTTCCAGCCCGTTCCCCGCCACGTATGCTTTGAGCTGAGTCCACAGCAAAGACCTCCTTGGTTCTGTCCCGCCCCAACCACATCGGAAGAAAGGAGTCAGGTATTCTAGAAGCACAGGCACTGACAAATTCCAAAACATGTTGTCTAGAAAACATTGTTAAAAGACCATAAAGACAAGTTTCGTTCATTAATGTTCCCTTGCCCTGTCTGCAAAGAAAGGTAGGTTAAAGAGGTACTTAGAAGTAACTCTGTACCAGGAAAATGGAATTTGTTTGCACATAGTTTGCAAGATAAATGAAATTCCTTTAGAGTCCACACCCATGCTTTTATAATCCTCTGATACACTAACATCCAAAGAAAAGTGGAAACAAGCAAGAAAAGGAAGCAGAAAATGCACAAGATACACCACCCTTTTGTTTGTGTTTCAGGGCTCAGGATTGACTGGGTCCTCGGGAGGGGACTCGAGGGCAGAAGGATCTATTAATCTGACAACTACGTGTTTCATTTTCCAAGTGGGCAGTTTTTCAGTTGACTTTATGAAAAGCTGAAATGGAACACAGAATATGAACAATTTCTCAGGCTAAGAACAGTTAGATATAAAATAGCCTAATGCAATTAAAGAAGAAATTGTTCAGTGAATAGGACCCCATTTCGGGGATTTTCACAGTGGACATGAGGGTCACACACGACTGAAGCCCGCTCGAGGAGCAGGCGAGGTCACTTCAAGTGGTCAGTTACAGAGCTGTGTGTCATAGCCTTCGGGGCCCAGACGAGATTCACTCATCTATACATTTGCTTGAAAATGCATTATTTTGATATTCATTTTGTATACTTAATTTAAATGCAAAACGAAATGTAACCTGATACTGAAAATAAAAACTCCAGGGCAACACCTACATTTCTATGTGTTTAGTCTTTTCAAGGTCTACATTTTAAAAGCAAGAAATGAACAAAGATAGGAATACATTGCTCCGGCAGGAAAATCAGATGAACGGATAAAGTGGGTTGTGTCTCTTGTTATTTATCCTACTAGAAATTAAACTAGAAAACTTAAAATGTTTTCACTCTTTAATTAAAACACAATAGTAAACCCATTCCATGCCAACATAAATAGCGTGTAATGAAAATCCATGTAATTTTGAACCAAACCATCTTGACTGACAAGAGTGTAATACTTTCCTTTGCAAATCCAGTGTCCGACCTCCCGGAAGGCAGCCAGAGTCCCAGGCCACTCCCACACTCCACCTGCGTGGGTGTGAAGTGTGCAGTGAATACTCAGTGTCACTCACAAATGTATTAGAAAAGAGGAGGTTATTTTATTAACCTTGCCTAGGTCATTTGGTTGTTCTTCGATACCACCCCCAAACCCCAAAGGTGGTAACTTCTTAAAGGTGCGCCGTCTTGTGGGATCTGAGCCCTCCTGCCTGGGCACGCACCTGCCCCTGCGTCGAAATCCACAGGCCCGTGGCACCGCGGTGGTTTTCACTCGCTCGTCACTTTGTACCATCCTGTGGTAGAAACAATCAGCTTGCTGAGTTCTGCAGATCTCCCAAATGTTGACACTTCTCACTATACAATATGAAAAGCATTTTTGTTAATCTCCCCACAGATCTTCTCAGAACACCCTTTAAGCCACTGACAGGCTCACAGAGGGAGATACAAGGTCTTTGGAATTGTCACTTTCACAGTGATGCTTGAATTTTTATCATAGGCAACAAAAACTGCCAGCCGTCATCCTTGAAAAGACAGACTCACTTCCTCATTTTTGAGAAATGTCTGCCAATTCCCGAGTCTGAATGACCAGGGCTGGCAGGTCGGTCATGGTCTTAAGTAACCATGGGAGGAACTGCCTGTGATCCCTAAATTTTCCATAGCCCTAAATTATCATAATGATAACATCCATGGAAGACTTGAGAAATGATGCAATTATAAAATGTGCAATAACGTCCACAGGAGATTACTCTTGGATAAGCCCAGCCCAGGGAAACATAATTTGACAGTTGATTGGCCCCTTGGTGCTTTTCTGAAAAGAAATCACCAAGACCAGGAGGGACATGAAACGCTCCTTCATGTATCGGCCCATGTCCAGAATGTCTCCAGGATATAAATGACTGAGAACACTTAATTTGCCACCACAATATGTTTGTTGCAATTAATTCGGGGTGACTTGTATTTTAGCTTGTATTACACTTTGGATCTGAAATGGAAAGAACACTGTTAGATTTCCCCACAGGCCGCTCTCTCTTTGGGTGAGTTGCTAACTTTTAATTTGCATTGATTCTCTGAAGGGACATTTATTCCGATATCTCTTCACCTCTTCGCTGTAGTTTTACTCGGCCTTAGTCATGCGATCTTTGGGAGGTTTTAGGTGAATGTTATCTAGAAAAAGAAATCACTTTAGATATTCACTAATGCAGAAATGAATCAGGCCATTCATCATTAGGGAAAATGAATTGTTCCAGAGCCCAGGATCCTATAAAGTGAAATAACACTTAAGTTGGAATTGCTAAGGGGTTTAAATACACCTACTCCATCAAGCCTGTGAGGTGAACCCCAGGCCTGCATGCATGTTTCGGAGCCCACAATTCCCAGTCCCCACTCCAGCTCCGGTGCCTCGCTGGGCGCTGTGGTCAGTGAACCCCAGTGGGCTGTTTAGGTGTTGAACTTGTACATAACTTGTACATGAGCAGTCTTTGTATTTGTAATCAGAATTGCTCAACACCTCCCCTTCCCTTAGACTATAGTAGATAATCTGCACCATGAGTGACATTTGCAAAACTTTAAGAGGTTTTTCCTAAACCACGAGACTGCACGTTTGCTAAGGCCCCTTGTAAGGGGCTGAGTAGGCTCCTAAGCGCCCCCACCCCGGGGCAGGGGCAAAATCACATCTTAAAACTTTAAGTCTCATAATACTTTATGAAATAATGCAGGGTGTGTAACCTGCATTCATTTATATAGTATTTAAAATTAATATTCTGAGTCAAATTTAATTTAACTTGAACCAGCTGTCAGTCCAAACGGCTTTCTTTCATTTTTTAAATTTCAGTACACCAAAGATCATTGTAAACACTTCCACCCAAACTTCTTCACGTACGTGATGATTAATTCCCATCTCGCTTTGTTCCTCGGTGATCACAAATTGCATTACACTCAAATTTCACTTAGTAAAAAAGGATGTTAATTTTTCCAGTTCCCATGATTCTAGAATGGAAACACTTTGGGGAGTATTATTTCAAGATCTTATGACCAGCAGCAAGGGATCGTAGAGTTAAAGAATGATTTGGCAGAGATATTTCCCATTGTTCTATCCACTGGAAGTTTGAATAGTGTGGTGGGTAATGGACAGAAGAGAAGAAAGCCTATTTCTGCTCTCTCAGCATTTGTGTATTAAGAGGACAATGTACATAACTCCACTCCTCAGGATGCCAGTGGATGCCAGCCCATTGGGTGTGTTTCATTCTTCAGGGACATCATCCAGTTAGAAAAGCTCAGCAACTGACCTTGTGCTGCTGCCGCCGAGAGAGAGAGAGAGAAAGAAAGGGGGGGAGAGAGAGAGAGAGAGAGAAAGAGACACACATACACAGAGAGAAACAGACAGAGAGAAAGAGGGAAAGAGAGAGAGAGAGACAGAGAGTGAGAGAAAGAGACAGGGGGAGAGAGAGACAGAGAGAGAGAGGGAGAGAGAGAGAGAAAGATACTGAGAGAGAGAGGGAGAGAGAGAAAGAGAGAGAGAGAGACAGAGACAGAGAGAGAAAGAGAAAGGGACAGAGAGACAGAGAGAGAGAGAGAGAGAGACTGTGTGTGTGTGTGTGTGTGTGTGTGTGTGCGCGCGTGTGTGTGTGTGTGATTTTTAAATTCTGGAAAGTCTCACCTAAAAATAAGTTGCATATACATCACCAGCTCTTTAAAGCCAATCAATGGATCTCAAACAATTCATTCACTTACTCCTTCACTGGAGAAGCACTGATTTAGCACCTAGAATGACCGGACACTCAGAACATCAACATGCAGACGTAGTTTCTGAGCTCAACATCACAGCAATGTCTTCTCACCAATATTCACAGAACAGCTAATCATTGAGAGGAAACCCAACCTATTCAGCGTTTTTACATTTTACATTAACATTACGTTTTACATTAGATTCCTTTCCAAGGGGAGTACCATGTTGATGGGAAAATGTATCTGAGAAATGTAAACTGGAAATCTGTGATTTATTTCCAGAAGCTTGTTACCACAGCAGGCAAACTGAAAACATTAAAGCATGTTGACCATGATTCAGATAAAGAATCAAGATCCCAATGAAGCTACACACTAGTTACTATTTTTCCCTCCATCAAGAAACACTGATTTGTGCTGTGAAGGGTCAGGGGTCATGCTTCATGGTTTACATGCTAATTATAACTTATATAATCATCACCATCATCACCATTTACTGCTTCTTCTGTATCAGGCAGACAGCTAATCTTCTAATAGCATAGGAAGTGGTCTAGTTACCTGGCAGGGCAGCACCAGGAAACAATAGATTATTAATAAATACTCACCGAATGAACGATAGAATGGTTCATGCATGGTGTGATAGCAGAAAATAGGAAACTATAATAGAGTCAGAAAACTAATAGGATGTATTAGTCAGGGTTCTCCGGAGAAACAGAAGCAACAGGAAGGAGAGAGGGAAAGAGAGAGGGAATCTGCTGTCAAGAATTGGCTCATGAGATTGGTGGAGTTAAGTCCAAAATCTGCAGAACAGGCTGCAGACTGGAGCCCGGGGAGAGCTGATGTTGCAGCTTGCACCTGCGGGGAGTCTGGAGGCAGAAGTCCTTCTTCCTCAAGGAATCACCAACTTTTTAATCTTAAGTTTTCAACCACATGGATGAGGTCCACCCACATCACGGAGGTCCCCTGCTTTGCTCAAAGTTTATTGATTCAAATGCTCATCTCATCTAAAAGATATCTTAATGCCAAAGTCTAGACTTGGCTTTTACCCCTAGGTGGGTACCTGGCCAAGCACCTGGTTACCTGTGCACGTAACTAACACAAATCGTGTACACATTACTGCGCACACCGCAAGCTTACAATCGGATAGGCTCTGCTTCCCAGGGTGAAAAGCCTGGCATCACAGCGGGACTTTGTACAGTGACAGCATAGGTTTAAGGGAAAGGGGGTTTACTCTTCATGGTTTGTGTAGGATGCAGGCCAAGCAAGTTTACAAGAGGCTGGTGCAGGGCCCTTGGCTGAGCACTTAGCTTGGTGCAGGCCCTTGGATGAACACTGAGCTTGGTGCAGGGCCGTTGGGTGAACACTGAGCTTGGTGCAGGCCCCTTGGATGAACACTGAGCTTGGTGCAGGGCCGTTGGGTGAACACTGAGCTTGGTGCAGGACCGTTGGGTGAGCACTGAGCTTGGTGCAGGGCCCTTGGCTGTTGGTGCAGGCCAAGCAACGTCTACAAGAGGCTGAGTGTAGGCCCCTTGACGTGAGCACTTGGCCTTGGTGCAGGACCCCATTGGGTGAAGCACTGAGCTTAGTGCAGGCCTGTCCTGGATGACACCTGAGTTGGTGCACGGGCCCATTGGGTGACGCCACCTGGCTTGGTGCCAGGCCCGTTGGGTGAGCACTGAGCTTGGTGCAGAGCCTGTGGCTGAGCACTTAGGTTGGTGCAGGCCCGTTGGGTGAGCACTGAGCTTGGTGCAGAGCCTGTGGTTGAGCACTTAGGTTGGTGCGGGCCCATTGGGTGAGCACTGAGCTTGGTGCATGCCCCTTGGCTGAGTACCTGGCAACTGCCAGGGGCACACGAGTACTCTCATGCAACTTCTCACTTAATCTTCACAACCTCTCACAGCCAGGAGTGACATCAATGCCATTTTCAGATGGGAAGCTGAGCCTCAGGGAACTCAATGAGCCACCCAGGGTCCCACTGTAAAGGGAGAAAGGGAAATGAAGGTTCACCTGTGTCCTGGGAGGTGTCCTCCGTCACTGTGAGTACCTGGAGGCCAGCGTTCGAGGCTGCTCAGGATAACGAGAACAAGCTCTGGGTGGGGAAGCTCAGAGACAGCAGGAGCGGGAGAGGTGGGGACTGGATACTGGGTGTAGAAAATAAACTGGCTCATCAGCTTTCATCCTCCGTTAGCTCCAGCACAATGGGGGTGGACAGGTGGTCTCGGCTGCAGGGATAGCACGGGGATGGAGGCAGCCGGCCTAAAGGACCGTGGGTCAGAAGCTGAGTGGCAGGCCCTGCAGTGGCCATTGTGAGTGTGGGGGTTGGCCGCGCTGTGACCACACGACCAGGCTGAGGGCTGCTTGGAGCCTGCGTCACAGGCTCATGGTGGCCAGGCTCCTCACTGTCTGTACTCAGAGCTGGGTTGACCATCCTTCCGGGCCTCTGTGTATGCCCTGGACTTACTGCCAGCCTGGGCTGTGGACGGCAGCGTGCTCCCTCCAGCAGGCTGCCTTGCCCTCCTCTGCAGGCCTGTGGCTACTGCGGCCCCGGCTCTGAGCCGTGAGCCGGACTGAGTCCTTTTGCAGGCATCACCTCCCCATCCCCTAAGAGACCCACGATGCCAGGAAGGTGGCCGGACAGAGGTGAAAACCAGCCCTGGAGGTTTAGATGCTGTGTTCCTGCCTTCCTCACTGTACTTCTTCCTGGCGTCCTTAGCTCCTGCCTCTGAGCAAACTTCCTGTGCGTTTTTCAGAAATTAAAAATGATGGATAAGTGAACGCTTAGAGGGAAGGAACTTTTGTGAATTGGTGGTGATATGTAGCAGCCATTGCTGGAAAGCTGTAACTGCCTGAACTAGCAGTTCAGGGTCAAAACTTGGTCTGGTTATCTCAAATACCCATTTGTATGTTTCTGGGCAGTCTTCTCAGACTTTCTCATTTACGCTTAAAGACTCTCCTCACACCACAGACGTGCCGTGCAGAGCACTTGGCAAATGCGCAGCCTTAAAACAAGCAAACGAAATCCATTGCCATAGGCCGCTTTTTTTTTTTTTTTTTTTTTTTTTTTTTTTTTTTTTTTTTTTTTTAGATTTTTTTTTTTTTTTTTTTTTTTTTGAGATGAAGTCTCATTCTTGTCCTCCAAGCTGGAGAGAAATAGCGTGATCTTGGCTCACTGTAACCTCTGCCTCCCGGGTTCAAGTGATTCTCCTGCCTCTACCTCCCAAGAAGCTGAGATTACAGGTGCCCACCACCACGCCCAGCTAATTTTTGTATTGTTTAGTAGAGAAGGGGTTTCACCATGTTGACCAGGCTGGTTTCGAACTCCTGGCCTCATGTGATCCGCCCGCTTCAGCCTCCCAAAGTGCTGGGATTACAGGCATGAGCCACTGCGCCCAGCTCATATCCCACTTTTTAAAGAGTAATATGCATCTCCAGTTCTTCTCTCAAATCTTTTACATTCAGTTTATCAGGAAGCCACTGAGTATACCAGACTGGATGGGTAGATCTGTGCAATGGCAAACATTCCTAAGGTGAAGAAAACACGAACACTTCTCAGTAGACAAAACCATAAGGAATTGAGCTATTTACGTAATTATGTATGTACAAAAGTGTACATGTAAATAAATGCCTATATAAATGTATGTCTATGCAAATTTGAGCAAATACACACATATAGGTGTGAATATAATGCTGGAGGCAGTGCCTCCTTATTACACCCGTGAAAATGCTGTCAGACAGTATGGCAATGCCTCAAGGATCTAGAACCAGAAATACCATTTGAACCAGCAATTCCATTACTGGGTATATACCCAAAGCAATATAAAGCATTCTACTATAAAGACACACACACATGTATGTTTATTTCAGCACTATTCACAATAGCAAAGATGCAGAACTTACCCAAATGCCCATCAATGATAGACTGGGTAAAGAAAATGTGGCACATATACACCATGGAATACTAAGCAGTCATAAAAAGGAATGAGTTAGTGTCCTTTGCAGGGACATGGATGAAGCTGGAAGTCATCATCCTCAGCAAACTAACACAGGAACAGAAAACCAAACACCGCATGTTCTCACTCAGAGTGGGAGCTGAGCATTGAGAACACATGGACACAGAGAGGGGAACAACACACATCAGGGCCTATTGGGGGGTGGGGGGTGAGGGCAGGGAACTTAGAGAACGAGTCAGTAGGTGCAGCAAACCACCATGGCACACGTATACCTATGTAAGAAACCTGTACATTCTGCACATGTACCGTGTTTTTTTGTTTGTTTGTTTGTTTGTTGTTTTTTTAGAAGAAATCAAACAAAACAAAGAAAGGAAAACGCTGTCATCCATCAGAATAGAAGCCTCAAAGGCTCTCTTTCCCTAAGCATTTGCACTGTGGGTGTGACAGAGCAGCTCCTGCACTGTAACTCGGTCCTTGGGACTTTTGGCATCACGAGTCAGATGCGACTTTCGGAGAAGCCCTGAATCACTCGATGATCCAAGTCTCCCTGGAAACTGTGTGGAAACATATGGGGCACAGACGCTTCCGTGTGTCTTACAAAGACAAGGCTGCTCCGCCATGTGAGCTGAAAGCCACATTCTAAACCCCCCAACAATCTGAACGGGCTCCTTGTCTCAGTGAAAGGCATTCTGAAGTTAAGCTGGAAATCAAGCTTAGGCCATGGTGGGAAGTGGGGGGTGTCAGACGGGCCTCCTTATACCCCCCTCCCTTTGGAGTTCAGACACAACTGACCAGCATTCACATTAAAACAGAGATCTTAAGACTTTTTGTAGCAATGACACTGACTTCCGTCCTGAGTCTCGTATAGCATCCCATGACAGCAGGCCCTAAAGCAAATGGAAGTATTTTACCCTAAAATATATTTCGTTGACATATTTTGGAATGTCCCTGCAAAGCTGTCTGTTGTGGGAAAATCTACATTCTGTCGAGAATCCCTCTCCCTTTCCAGGCCTTTTCCATGGTCTAGGAGAGAATTAACTAAGAGTGTGGCACCTTATACGTCTGATAAGAAACACTTGCCATGGGATCCCTCTGAGCCTGCATCCTGGAGGCTGCATCTGCATTATAAGAACCTTGGTCTCCACAGCCCTTACCTTAACCAGGCTCTGCTTTCTATGGATTCCAGGCCTTTAGATAAAAATGTAACTCTCAACCGATTGCCAATCAGAAAATCTTTGAATACACCTATGACCCGGAAGCCCCCACCACCACTTCCAGCTGTCCTGCCTTCCTGAACCAAACCCCTATGCACCTTACGTGTCTTGATGGATGACTTATGTCTCCCAAAAATCTATAAAAAAGCAAGCTGCACCCTGACCTCCTGGGGGGCTTGTTGTCAGGTGCCCCTGGGGCTGTCATGGGCATGTCCTCAATCTTGGCAAAATAAATATCTGAATCCATTGAGACTTGTCTCGGATGCCTTCTGGTTTCTGAACAGGTGGAATGGCACTGCTCTCTGCCTGGGGTGCTGGGACCGAGACCGACGGCTGCACCTCTAGCCCCCTTGCGGAGAGCAGCAACATCACCAGGACCATCTTCTTCCAGGCCGTGCCTGTGCTCTTTGTCTTCATGCTCAGTTTTTCTGATTTCCAGAACATTCCTTCATCTGAGCACCTTTGTTAAGGGCGGCTGGAGGTCAGCGTGTGACCTGGTGCACTCAGCTGTCATTCTACAAATTCTGGGCTGAGCACTTGCCCTGTAAGCCCCCGGTGGAGCTGCCTTGTCCATGAAACACCTGCTGCTCCTGACAAGTGCCCCCCGTTTCTGGGTAGCCTCAGCTCTCTGTTCCTGACAAGTACACCCCGTTTTTGGGTGGCCTCAGCCCACTGCTCCTGACAAGTGCCCCCCCATTTCTGGGTGGCCTCAGCCCCCTCCTGACAAGTGCACCCCATTTCTGGGTGGCCTCAGCCCCCTGCTCCTGACAAGTGCCCCCCGTTTCTGGATGGCCTCAGCTCTCTGTTCCTGACGAGTGCACCCCGTTTTTGGGTGGCCTCAGCTCCCCGGCGTCCTGGCCACGTTGGAAGCGGAGCTTTAGTCTCACAGCTTCTGACTCCAATGTCTGCCTGCCGCATCCAGTCAAGCAAATACGGGGCATGGTCACCACCTGCCTGCCCCATGCAGATGCCGGCCAGCCACCCGCGCCAACCGCTCCTCCTGGGAGTGGAGCAGAAGGATGAGGGAGCCAAGCCTGGGCTCCAATCATGGATATAAACGGGATATTTGCTGCCTTACAGAAAATCTTTCATGTGGAACCAATTTTATAGTGTTATAAAGTAGTGAGACCTGGATTTTAAAAATGATGCATGCACTTTTACATTCCATACTCTTCAGTGGGCTGTTCCTCACCTGCACTGTCCTAGCCAGAAACAGTGAGGAGAGTCAGCTTCCTCATGTCTTAACGCCTAAGGAATCTTATCTACAGTCTTTTAAAACTCCAGGTAGGGGCAATTCGAAAGATTATCTGCTTTGTTATCGAAATTGTCTTCCCGAACCTGGAAAGTAAAACCCAATGAGCACTGAGCAAAGAGATTCTGGAAGCCATGCACCTGCTCAGGAAAGCAGAGAGGGAGAGAGAGAGAAAGAGAGAGAGCGAGCACTTCAGTAGAACAGCCAACCCCAACCCAGTTTTCTCATGGATTCCCAGAGGATACACAGCCCCTCCCGCAGACATGCAGCCAGCCGGTGGGGAAGCAACCATCAGAACCTGGCTTTCTTGAGATCTGACCGGAGGCCTCCAGGGAGAACACCCAGCCAGCTGCTCTGCGCTGTCCAGGCTGTGTTCCCGGTGGAGTCCGAGCAGCTCCATCCAGCACAGCTTTCCGCTTCCCTTTGCAGGGACTGAGCACCTGAGTTGCAGGTGCTTAAGTGAGCAGCCGACTACGTGTTCTTGTAAGAACAGGCATCGATGTATTTCTACATGGCTGTCCTCCCCACGTCTCTGTGGGCTTACAATGCACAGCTATCATGTTTACTTTCAGCTCCTGGGGCACGTTCCTCACCGTCATTATACTCGGTTATTTCTATTTGATTATGGAATGTTGTATCAAAGTTTTTAAGTGAAGCACTGAGCGGGCAATTCTCCAATAGAAGGAAAATATACATACTAAGAAGAGAGAGAAAATCTACAGGGATAGTGAAGTGGTTGAGACCTCAACATGGTTTTAACTTTCTTAAAAGTCCATCTGAAACAAAACATTTCTAAGCACTTAAGATGTAATGAGCGGGGAGGTTGTAATTTGTTATACTTATTTTCTAATTTTAACAAAGTGGCTAAATATTGTCTATGTCTTTCTAATTTCCATAAAATAACTATGTTATGAAATGGAAATACGTTTTTTTAAAAAATCATCTGACTGTTCGATCCGTTTCCCTCACTGATGTGGGGTTGAGAGCCGAGTGGCTGGGCGAGGTGTGCCCTGCAAACCAAGGTGGGTGGAGACATTCAGAACAACGTGTAGGAATTTTGCCAAAATTTGACAATCGTCGAATATGGTACATTTAAAATGGGCTTCTATTTTGTAGTATTTTAATTTTTGTTACCTTTGATTTTTCTCACGTTTTAATTTTATTGTATTTTACGGAAGTATTGCTGTGACGGATTCTACGTTTACATCAATACAGTGTAAATTTATACATGTTAATGTAGGTAGGCGCCTCTAGAGTTCCTCTGAGATGCAGCGGTGGAGACCTCATCAGTCCATGCCCTTAACTCCGTCTGCCTTTTCTGAACTGCTTGGGAATGCATTGGTGGTGAGAGCAGCCTGGGCTCTGCTGAGAGAGGCCCACACACAATATCAGGTTTCTCGGTGAGTCTTCCACCATGATTCGATGGGACCCAGGGTTTCTCAACACTGCAACACAGCAGGGGACCTGGCTGGAGGGGTGAGTGGGCCCTTGGCCAGGTCTTTTAAACTGTGTAGGCCTCAGTTTCCTCGTTTGAAAAATAAGGAATGGGGTTTAAAATGTTTCCCTCTCAGCTGTAAACCATCTATGACTCAAGTAAGATTCTGAGCAAGGTATTATTACCAGTGGGAAGTTGGGTTTCTTACCAACCTTGTGCTGAGCAGGAAGGACAGGCCTCAGCGTCCAGCGCCCCGTAGATCCAACGCCTGCGCCTGGCTGTTCGCTTCATGCCCCCATCCTTTGGGTTCTTCTAGCAAATAAAGGGGCTTGAACTAGAAATCTGCTACAATTACTTCTGAGTCTTGGGAGGTTTTGAAATTTTTAATGAGAAAAATGTGAGCAGAAGAGAAATGAAAGCCCTCTCCCGGTGAACGCGGCGTCCCCTGCCTCGCTGCTGGCCAGCGCTGCCCTGGTGACACAACCCCAGCCGGCGGCCGCTGGCGTCAGGTTGCAGCGAGTCGCAGCCTACGTGAATGTTTGCGTCTGACATGAAAGGGCCTTGGGTATGGGGCACTGCCAACTCCTGATTGTGCCTATTGAGAGGGCCCCATGGTCGTCGCCAACAAGTGGTGGTCGCCACTCTTCCCAGAGGCGAGGAAAAATGAATGGCCCGGTGCAAGCCCACACGCAGGGATGGCACAGCCGGCGAGTGAGGGGCAGAGGCTGGAGCGATGGGGAGGGGCCGTTTCGAGGAATGGAGATAATGAGCGTCTTCGGAAACACTTCTGTTTAATTCACTCTTGATTGATTGTTAAGAAAAAAGAAAAGATTCCGTTGCCTACAGCAAAGAGTCAATCTTACGGAGCCCCCGGTTCATCCGCTTCGTCTTTCATCTGTGCTGCGCTCACGGATTTTAATCGGTTGCAGGTGACCCATTCAGATGTAATGGCGTGGAGGTCAACGTGGGTCACGTTTTAAAAGGGGGCGCTCAGGGAGAGAAGGAAGAAACGGGGACACTCGTCATGATCACAGCCGGGAGGAGAAATGGATCTGCTGGGCTTGGAGAAAGAGGGAAGGAGAGGCAGAGAGAGGGACACAAGGGGAGAGAGGGCACCGTCTCCCCCACCTCGTCCAGATGGCGCCACTCGGGGCGGGGAGCGGTCGTGCTTCTTTAACACTGAGACAGCCAGGATTTTGAGGGACAGCTCTGAACCGGTTGATTTGTAGGGAACTAGAATTGTTGTTCTTGTGTTTTTTGCTACCACCAAGGAGTCCTCCACGGAGGCCCATCTCTCAGGTGTGTTCCACAAGCCTTCAGACTCCCACACTGCTGTTTCGTGGCTCTGTGGCTGCTGTGGGACCATCCTGCTGGGGAGGCTGCGGAAGGGGGTGTGGGGCGCTCTTCAGATGGAAGAGGGAAGAGCCAGCCACATCCTCCTCAAGGACAAAGCGCTGCCTGCTGCATCCCTGTCCCCCTTCTGGGGGGTCTTTGTGAAGAAAAACTTACAGTGTGGTCTTGTGTGATTTTACTTTATGTTAGGTCAAATGTATTCAAATTATGGCTCTAAAGGACGTGAGGGTTATTCCAGTCTGAGTTTTAGCTTTTAACTTTGGTTTCCTAAATATAGAGGTAATAAAATATATTCTATTTCCTTGTATTACAGATTTGCTTTTTCACATTTAGATCTTTGAATCACAGATAACACAGATAATCACAGTAATGGAAGAAATCAAAGTAACTAAACATTACTCTAGAAAGGACAGAGAAATAGACTGAGTAGCTCATGCTAACACGAGCATGTGTGTACACAGGTGAGTTGCTATGTCCTAATGTGAGCATACATGTATACAGTCAAGTCGTCATGTACACACGTGATACAAGTACTAACGTGAGCATGTGTGTATACAGGCAAGTCCCTATGTACACACATTTGTATGTGTCCCAACGTGAGCATACATGTATACAGGCAAGTCATCATGTACACACATGATGCAATTACTAATGTGAGCATGCGTGTATACAGGCAAGTCCCGATGTACACACATGAATGTATGTACTAACATGAGCATGCGTGTATACAGGCGAGTTGCTAAGTACCCATATGATGTATGTACTAATATGAACATGCATGTATACAGTCAAGTCACTATGTACACACAGGCATGTGTGTACTAACGTGCACATGTGTGTATACAGGGAGAGTTGCTATATACACATATGCATATATGTACCTGTGCATAACCAAAGTCTGCAAATAATGGGATATTGTTAATATTTAAAATGATCCTTAAAAACCCTTTAAATTCATTTAAGGCTCAGTGGCTCTTCAGTGAGCAGGGGTAGAGGATGGAGGGCCAGCAGCACAGCCATGGTGCCGAGAGTCACTCCTGAACAAGCCAGTGTGGGGGCCCTGCCCTTCTGTGCATACGGCCAATAGTCAATGGCAGGCACAGTCAACAGTGGTGACAGAGTGTGTTAGGAGGTGCTGGGGTGGGCCAGGGGCAGGTTCTGTGAACAGTGGTGACAGAGCATGTTAGGAGGTGTTGGGGTGTACCGGGACAGGCTCTGTGAACAGTGGGGACAGAGCGTATTAGGAGGTGCTGCGGTGTATCAGGGGCAGGCTCTGTGAACAGTGGGGACAGAGTGTATTAGGAGGTGCTGGGGGTGTGGCAGGGGCAGGTTCTGTGAACAGAGGTGACAGAGTGTGTTAGGAGATGCTGGGGTGGGCCAGGGGCAGGTTCTGTGAACAGTGGTGACAGAGCATGTTAGGAGGTGCTGGGGGTGTAGCAGGGGCAGGTTCTGTGAACAGAGGTGACAGAGTGTGTTAGGAGATGCTGGGGTGGGCCAGGGGCAGGTTCTGTGAACAGTGGTGACAGAGCATGTTAGGAGGTATTGGGGTGTATCGGGACAGGCTCTGTGAACAGTGGGGACAGAGCGTATTAGGAGGTGCTGGGGTGTATCAGGAGCAGGCTCCGTGAACAGTGGGGACAGAGTGTATTAGGAGATGCTGAGGGTGTACCAGGGGCAGGCTCTGTGAACAGTGGGGACAGAGCATATTAGGAAGTGTTGGGGTGTATTGGGACAGGCTCTGTGAACAGTGGGGACAGAGCGTGTTAGGAGGTGCTGGGGTGGGCCAGGGGCAGGTTCTGTGCTGTTGACACTGGATCTTCCATCTGGGCAGGGCTCATTGTCTCATCGAGAAAGTGACAGCTACAGAGGCTTCAAAGAAGACAGAGTGAGCCGTGCAGATTGTATGAAAGGGCCCCAGCCATTAACAACTTTCACCGAAGCCTGACGGTGTGGTCCCGCGAACCTCACTTCCTCTGAGAAACCCCAGGAGTCACGTCGCCTGGGCTTGGATTCATCTCATCACGTCTCCGAATGTCCTGGAATCACCTGCTCTGTCTGTGGTATTAAGGACGCTTCCCTGATGATTAAACATGAACTCCCCCAGAAGAACGCACATCTACTGTGCCTGTTAGACCTCTGTATAAACCTCCAGCCTGTAGAGCTGTGTGGTGTGTTCACGCACGTGTGGTTGTGAGGGACGTCCCTCTTCACATGTGTGGACTGTGCCATGGTCCATGTTGCAGTTCTCACAGGGAACAAACGAACCGTCAATTACCTAGGAAGCGTTTGCTGTGTGGGCAACTCGTCTCGGTGCAGGGAAGAACCCAGAAGCCCTGCTCCTGCTGAGGTTGTAACTGGACCTGTGGCCCCCCCTGTGGTTTGGTGCATGTGCGACAGTGTGGGGTGGTAAAGGCTACACGCGTGTGCTCGTGGAACTCAGGGACACAAGCTCCATGAGGCTTGCCATGGATGGGAGCATGGAGCCGGGGCCCAGAGGAAAAATGGGGAGTTAGACAAGGATGGGGTGAATCCTGCAGATGCCAGGAGCTGGTCCTTTGGTGAGACTCTTAGGAAAGCTGAATAGGGCAGAAGCTTAGGAGAGACTCCACAGGTGTGCCTGGGAGAGGATAGTCATAGACTCCAGGTAACCAGAGGGGGATGCCGAGTTGAAGGAGTTGTGATTGTTGAAGTACCTCAGAGTATGCTGAAAGGCAATTTTCATGACATTGTGTACACTCAGTACGGGATGGTTTTAAAGAGGGGAGAACCGTCTGCCAGGTGAGCTAAACATCTGCTTTTTGTAAGGAATGTTGGCCCGGGAATGGCAGTGCAAGAGGACAGAGGAAGGCCTGGACGGTGGAGGGCACTGCAGTCTTGGAGACAGAGGGCAGGTGTGATGAGCGCAGCGTGAGGCCTGTGGGCTTGAGTCAGGGCCTGAGACAGGGCCTCCTAGACACGGCATCACTGAGCGGGGGAAGTGGCTGGACAGGACAGTGACGAATTTCCGCTCAATGGTTCCACAGCCTTTGCCTCGCCTCACCAGTGCCAGCCAATAATCGCTCCTCAAGTGGCAGACAGGCTTTGCCATGCTGAACAAGCAGAAACTTCCCCTCTGAGATGCCAAGTTTCCACCTGCCCAGGTTGTTGCCTGGAGATAACGAGTTCGCAAAATGCTCTTTTCACAAAAAGCACTGGGCTTGCCTGGAGGGGACAGCTACAGACTGACCCCTGTGGCTGGATAGCACGGTAGGTGTGAAATAAGTTACTTAAGATACAATTGTTGGTAGTAATGAAATAATCTGCCAACTTTTCTTTCTGAGAAAATATACCTAACTGGGTGGGAACTCTACATCATACCTTAAGTGGAATTTTTTCCCTGTACATCCAAATGTATTTTTGAGAGCTTAGGAACTAAGTTGTCTCCAAAGGGACTGACATGGAGCAAATCATTGTGATGATCTCTGCGTTCTTTATCTCTGAACGTCTCCGTGCACCTCATTCTGCTCAGCCTCTTGCTGGACGTGGAGGGGCTTGGCTTTGCTCTCCAGCACGGCTGGGGTCTCTGCCAGGCAGGCTGTGGACGTGCAGCTGGAAGTCAACTGGACCCGTGAGCTCACAGGAGGCTGGCCCCGCCAGGTACATGCCATCTGAAAGCAGAACCTTTTAAGGGCGGGCAGTGGCTGAGTTGTTGGTACTCAGTCAAGGAGAGTATGTCCCCACAGCTGTGGCCTCGCTCTGGGCTCACTCTATGGCATGACGCCGGCCCTGTTCTGTGGAAAACCATAACTGCTCAGGGCTCTGCCACGGGCCAGCATAAGGCATGGGCTGGATGCACAGTCTGGGAGTGGAGGGAATGGACGGTGAACGGGGAGGAACCTGCGGCCCGCACGGTGAGCAAAGCACTGTCCAGCTGTGAGTGGCCGACACAGGTAACCATAAGCCAAAGCTGCCTCGGACTAAAGGAAATGTCCATACCCAGCTTGGGGTGGAGTCACAAACCTCTGCGCTAAACTGCAAACTCGCTCTGTGACAAATAAAACTAACACAGCACTTAGACAGTGTTTCTCTTTCAGAAAGGATTCTATTTCCAGTACAATGGAGGAGGAACGTTGTATCTCTCAGTGGTGAAACTCTCCCAGTGTTGTCCAGAGGAAAATTTTGGGGACAGAAAAGAAGAGAGGGTGCAGGGCTACCCGGGTCCGAGTTGTCCCCTCAGGTCAGAACTGCCCCCCCCACCCACGTCAGAACTCCCTAGGTCAGAGTTGTTCCCCGAGGTCAGAAAGGCCCCCCCAGGTCAGAACTGTCCCCCCCAGGTCAGAAAGGTCCCCCAAGGTCAGAACTGTCCCCCCCAGGTCAGAACTCCCCAGGTCAGAGCTGTTCCCCCACCCAGGTGAGAACTGCCTCCCCAGGTCAGAATTGCCCCCGCTCCACCTACAGGACATGGCCCAGCCTCTTGTGGATAAGCATCGTGGGGACGGAAGAGCGGATGGAAAGTGAGAAGACAGGTGGGAAAGTCAGACAGGCCGGCCTCAGGCCCCTCCCATGGCTTCGGGAGCTTGGACCCTGCAGATTCCCTCTCAGGGCTGCTGCGCCTACCGGACACGATTTGCTTGGCCAGGCCTGCGTGGAGTGGGGACTCCCTGCGTGGAGTGGGGACTCCCTGCGTGGAGTGGGGATTCCCTGCCCATCCTGCAGCACAAACCCAGTCGTAGTTCATCCTACAGTTACAATTTAGCAAGTAACTATTTTTCTTTTCTTTTCTTTTTTTCTTTTTGGAGATGGAGTCTTACTCTGTTGCCCAGGTTGGACTGCAATGGGGTGATCTCGGCTCACTGCAACCTCCACCTCCCGGGTTTAAGTGATTCTCCTACTTCAACCTCCCAAGTAGCTGGGATTACAGACATGTGCCACCATGCCCGGCTAATTTTTATATTTTTAATAGAGACAAAGTCTCGAACTCCTGACCTCAAGTGATCCACCCACCTCTGCCTCCCAAAGTGCTGGGATTACAGGTGTGAGCCACTGTGCAATTTAGATCGATTGTATCTAAACCGCTGCACACTACATGGCTATCCAGTCATCTCAGTGTTGTGCAGGTCCGTTGGTCCGCTCCTCAGTGAAGTGCCCACAAAGCCCCTTCCTTATCAACTGAAATTCTAGAGCCATTGCTAGTTGAACCTCACTGGTTTCTGCTTTGTGAGAGCTGGGTGACCTTAGGCAAGATAATTAATCATTGTATGCTTCAGTTTCTGCAATATTACCTATGTCATAGGTTTATGATTTTGTCAAAGATGTAAATGAATACATTAAGGATATATAAAGAAATTAGGACAGTGTCTAGCATTCAAAAGTGCTGGCTGTTGTCAAAGTTACTCTTTTCATTTTAATGTAAAATGGCGTGGGTGTTATAGGAGACAGATGTGGGGGAATGCAGGTGAGCAGAGAGCTGTTGTCTTGGGAATTCGTTTCTCATCTCTGCAGTCTTTGAGGAAGAGAAGCTGAGACATGGAGCCTGGATTTTCCTCTGTGGTCTGCAAACGTTCAGCATTTCTCTAAGCTCCCATAGCTGTTGTATTTGCTATTAAATGACCTAAAATTTGCTGGTAGTTTGTCTTGACTGTTTCCTCATTTGGGGGCTCCTTTTTGCCTTTCTGAGGGTATATATGAGCTTCCTTCCTCCTTGAGAGCAAACACTTATTCTTCCGTGAAACATCCACTGTTCAGGGCGGCGGTTGACGTGCAGAGCGCAGCTCAGACTCATTGAGGGGGTAGTTCTGCCTGAGTTCAGTGACCACTGAGGGCTTAGCAAGATCTTAGGAGCTAGATTCAAGGTCAGAGGACTTCCTAGCCATCCAGGAGCTCCTTTAGAGGAGAACCTGAAATATTTGAATGCCCTTAGTGTTTTCCTAGCTTAATTTCTGGCTGGTTGTCCTGGATAGTCTATAACTGAGCCTGACAATTACTGTTGCCCACTAATGTATATACACCCATTTATTCATTGATATCTTTGACAGTTTCTTAAAGGAAGCCATGAGGTAAGCTGGGTGCTGTGCTCAGAATTGGCATAAAGAAGGTAGAGTTGAAGAACCTCACATTGCCATGCAAAAATTTGAGACAAACATGTCATTAAAATAAGATTACTGCATTATGTTAGAAAATATGTGCCGTTAACGTTGCAAACAGAGAGACAAGCAGTGTAATCCAAGTTTCAAGAACATTTTAACTGAATAATCCTTGGTAGGGAGGCCGTGCTAAGCTGAGCCGCAGAATCTTCAGAAGGCAAGCTGTGTCCGATGGCCGAGGAAGGGTCTTTTGTAGCTTAAACCTGGAGCTCACAGAGGAAAGGGGCACAAGATGACAGAGACGGGTGGATTCCGTGGAGACTCACGGGCTACGGAGGAGTTCAGGTTCCAGCCTACAGACTTGAGCAGATTTGAGTATTTATAAAGAAAATCCTGGAGACAAACAGAATGTGCTTCTGGGAACAGAGAGCTGAAATCTGAAATATCAGGTATGCCAGTCTTTGAATGGTCTGTGTGTGAGACCATGATATTGCGTGATGTGATGCAGGGGGTCAGCGTTGCAAGATGTGTGAGAAGCAGAAGTCATCACTTGATAAGCCAATCGTTTCCACAGCTCCCAGCAAGGAGGCGGAAGCTCTGAGTTTCTTAGAGTCCAGTTCTGGGCCCCATGACACACACATTTTGCCATGGTGTAGACCACAGAATGGTGCCTAAAGCAAATAAAATTATTTAATATAGAAGTAGTAGAATATAGACAAATTGTAGAAAATGAGGTTGATGGTGTCTGCAATGATGACATATTGCAGGAATAGTAAAGATTTCTAGAAGAAGAATTCCAAGTTTCCAGTAAGAAACTTATTGGCCCATCTATAACAATCAAATACTTCAGTTTTAATTGTAAAAAAATTCACGATGTTGTAATAATGCTTTATTTCATGTAAACATGCAAGGAAAAACCTTGTGTAGGAGTCCAGAGTTTTATGTAGCAAAATGTTCTATGAGTCTGACAGGAACAAGCCTAGGCTCCAATGAAAAGTATTTATCATGCTCCTAAAACAATCAATATTTCCCAGAACATAAACCATAAGCTCTGCATTTTTATTTTATCATGGCACAGTGGAAACGGGGGTGGCATATTCCAAATACAATCTATCAAAGTTTTCCTTATTTTGTCCCATATTTACTCTGTTTTTCATGTGAAGCCTGTCAAGGCTTGAACTGCTTCCCTAGCTTTAAGAACATGGCAATAAAAGACGCAGGAATCAGAGGATTCTGCCCCATGACTGAAGTATGCTCTTAGCTGTGCAGCCAGGTTAAATCCATCTCACAGCTCCCAGCATCCTGTTGGGTGGACATCCACACTTCCCCTTTTCACTATCCCGACCCCACCCTCAGTACTTGGTTTTGGAGTTGACCGTGTCAAGCCTTGACTTACACTAGAAGGGGCACTCCTATTGCAATTGTAGGGCACAGAGCAGCCTATGTAGAGTTTGGGTTTTTTTTCAAAGGTTTTGCTGCAGCACCTAACTTCGAAACTTGGCTTAACTTTTGGAAGCACATGCAGTTCCTCAATAGATACTTAATGACTTCTAAAGTAGGTTGCCAATAAGGGAGAAGAGCTTTCATCTAGAAGGTGATAAAGGGCCGACTGGGAGCTGGGGCTCCATCATCCCCCTCCTCTGAGATTCTGGGTCTGTTTTCTCTTTTGTCAGACAGAGGGTCAGGCCAGACAGTGTACAAAAAATTCCCTTCACATGTCAAATAACAGTGGCTGTATGACTCTAGGTTCATTTATTCTAAATCATTTCAAATGTGTTCAGAGACGGATTTACAGTGCAGTCCACGAAGCTTGAATGTGAGCTCCCTCGGCGGCCGTCTCTTGCAGGGACTTGAGGGAAGCTGGACATATGTCTGTCTTTGCAGAGTCTGGACAGCTCTCCGTCCAATCCCATGTCCTGTCTGCCGCCCTTCCCTGGTGTCTGGTGGGATTGAAGGGATCATGAGGACTTTGAGATCCAATTTGAAAAGAGATGAACTGCAATAATTTCACTCTGGCATGGTGGGATCCACTCGTGGTTCACTGTCACTTCTGTGGATAGTTGAATTACTGCTGATCTTCCCAGTGTGGAAATGGCTTCCAGAACATTCACCCAACCACCGTGCCTCTCACCCGGCCTGTGATACCAAGGAGCAGGGCCAGAGGTCAGTTCTGAGGCAGAAGTGTCCTCCGGGGCCCAGGGGAATGGGCAGCCAGGCAGACACAAGGCTCAAAGGCCTCGACCCCGAAGTTGTTCTGTGGGAAATTCTTCCAATCTACACACCCTAAATTATGTGCAGGTTCATCCTCACCTCATCCAACAAAAGTCCTCATCTGTCAAGCATCTCCTGTCCAGAATGCAGTACATGCAGCGATAAACACACATCACACACAGGAAAAGACGTATGCCACAAACACGGCGGCAATTACATGTGCAAGACAGAACTTTTCAGAACCCAGCGTCGGCGATGCCCAGTGGGACTGGTAGTTGGAAAGGCAACTGCCTCTGTGGCGGGCCATGGGTTTAGGCTCGCCGTGCTGTCACGATATAACTCTATTTCCTGCGTCTCTGGAAACTGAGTTTTCTTTCTGTTCTCTCAATGGAAAACAACATTAAAATAGAGAGAGCCATTGGCACATGAAAAGGTGGTTGAATAATATGCAGAAAAATTGGGGGGAAATGTTTATGTGAGGCCGTTATTCAGTGGAAACGTTGTAACACGTTCAGATGGGCCTCGTTAGAGAAGATTCGCTAGGTTTTCAGAATGCGTCATGTGCTGAGGTTTCTCTTCTCACTGCAGGCCAGGGCTTCCTGCTGTCCTTCCTATTTGTAATCTGGTTTTACTTTTCTTAGAGGGCTTGCGAAATCATTGAAGTGTCAAAACCTGAATCCACCCGAATGTGTCCATGGAACTGAAAATTATCAGATATTTAGACAGGGTGTGTTAAAGGGCTCACCGTGCGGCCGTTTTATGCCGTAATTGTGTGCACAAATAATTGCATGGCCGGCTTCCTGCGAGGCGCAGAAAAGGACATGGGAGGAGCAGAACCAGGGTTTCCAAGTCCTGTCCGCGTTGAAAGCGCGCCAGCGCCCTCTGGTGCTCAGGCTGCGGTGCCGCCAAGGGCCGGGCCTGCCCAGGGGCCTGCCCGGAGTTCCAGACCTGCAGGACCGTGCATGGCTCATCCGGCCGGGCCTGTCCAGGGGTCCACACCCGCAGACCTGCAGGACCATGCAAGACTTATCAGGCCAGGCCTGCCCGGGGTTCTAGACCTACCAGACCGTGCATGGCTCATCAAGCCGGGCCTGCCAGGGGTTCCAGACCCACGGGGACCTTGACTCCACCAGGCGGGAACCGCCCCGCAGGGTTGGGAAAGGAAGAATGTGTTTTTCTCTTTCTAGCATGGAAGGATTGTTAAATGGACGGATTGTTAATTATTTATTTCTTCGTAGTTTTCTGTGCTTCCATTTCTCCTTTTTGCCTCACCTGCTCGTTCCTCCTGAATCCTGATGATTTGGGTAAAACCAATGGTGAGATTACCTGGGAAGAAGCTGGGAAGCCGAATGTATGAAGAGCGGGGGTTCGGGTGGGGGCCGTGGAAAGCCCAGACCCAGGAGGCTGCAGAGCCTGGGAGGAGGGAGGCTCACCCAGTGCAAGGCCTGGCCCCTGGGGGTCCTCCTGCAGATGTAGCCATGAGGGCTGCTGACCCCCCCACCCCCAACTTCACTGTCTCTCCTGAATCCCAGGCCATCCCAGCCTCGTCTGGCCGTGTGAACAGTAGATCTGAATTCCAAAGATCTGGGTCTTGCTCTGACTTTCCCCATTTGCTGCAGTTTGAGGAAGTAACGAATTCTTTTGGAACCTTCATGTGTGTACATTTTAATTTTTAAAATAAGGGTAAAAAAATTCCACCACTGCAGGTGACTGTGAAAGTGAGGAGGGAGAGCTTTGTGGAAGGACACGGAAAATTGCTCTTAGAGCCAACAACTGCTGCTTCTTTCTCCCCGCACGCTTCAGTCAGGCGCCGTTCCTGACCCGGTGAAGAGGCAGCATCATGCGGGGCGATGGGAACAGAGACTGCAGCAGGGACAGACGTTTGTGTTGCAAGCAAACACACACCTCCAGGGTAAATGTTTATTCCAGAGGCAACACTGCTCCCATGCCCAGCGAGTGTGCATTCTTTCCGGATTCAGAGCCCCACGTTGTGTTTGTGAGTCATCAATGGTGAACGCCGGGGCCTTCTCGGGACAGGAGTGTGATCCGTGTCTCCGTTTTCAGGTGACAACACCAGTCCCCCACCCACCTCACCCCAAACAAAGAGGCCACTGATCCTGGCCGCACAGACACTGGCAGCCGGCAGCTATGCGGCCCCGCCTTTTCATTTATTAAGCAGAGATTAATAATGGTATATTTATGGCCTGTCTGCGGCCGAGCGACACTGTGGCATTGATTCACCTCTGACCATAGTATTGCGGGAACAACGACGCTGTTGAGTTTGTTGCTAGATTTATCACTTGAGGAGGTGGGAGGAGAAGGGGGTTACTGCAAATAGAAAACGCACCTCTGGAAACCGTTATTTATGGGCTGCTCAGGAACTGACCCCAAGACATAGCCACGCAGTTTCCAGTAAGTGGGCGCTGGGACTGGCGGGGCCTCCCCAGGCGGTGGCCGTCGGAGGCTGTGGCCGGGAGGTGGCACCGGTGCTGGCCGGGCCACACGGACAGCGTCTGGGGCAGCCGTGCCCCTCCATCCCCAGGCCGCAGTCTGGCCACCCTGGCCGGGCACGCACAAGATTTACACACCACCGGTGCCCACAGAGTCGACAGACCAGCCCAGCTTTCTTATTAGCGTCCCCACAGGGCACAGCAGAGGGTTCCTACATCACCTCCAGCATGTATTATGCAAGGGCTGTTTCTGTTTTTCTGTATCTACTGAGAGGTTATGTCAGGCAGCCCATCAATGGAAAAACGTGAAAGCAGGTTGTGACAGAACGAATATTAAGCCCAGCCCAGCACTGGACACAGACTAGGAGTCCATAAAATGTTAATCTTTGTGGGCCGATGGATTTTTGTCAGCTTCTGCGGCTTATTTCTCTTCTTTTTTCTCTTTCTTTCTTCCTTTTCCTCTTTAAAAAAAGGAAATTTAAAATGCATGACATACTACCAGTTGTTAATGAGAAAGTAAAAGGTAAGAAGTATTCTAAAATAACAGTTAGCTATTCTTTTGTATTCCTGTTTGTGATTTTTTTTTCCTTTAATGAAAAGATCTTTGTGTTTGCATCCTGGCGGATTTCACTGCACTGAAAAGTGGACTGATGTTATTTAAAGTTAGTTAATATTTAAAAAGCGGTTCCTGCCCACACTCAGCATTTTCAGAGTCAAATGGAGGCTGTGCCCGTCCGTCGCTGAGACTTATCTCAGGAAGCGCACAGGCACAGCGCTTGCCCTGGGAGTGAACAGGCAACAGGATTGTGGTCTGCTCTCAAGTCTGATGTAAAACACTGTAAAGCACAATGTGGGAGCCTAACTGCCCAAGGCCATTTGGTCTGATTTCATCTGATTACCCGTCTGTGTCTTTTGCTTAATTTATTTTAAAAGAAAATCCACACGCTTTTTGTTTGTGCCACACTTTCACTTGAATGGTGCCCTGAACACATTCACAGATTTCACTCCCAAATACGGCCCGAAAGCACCCGCCACCACCACCGGCTGGAGGCCGACCCTGCTCGGGGGCTTCTGCCTTCTGGAGTCAGTACATCCTTGGTCCTCCCCAGGGCTCCTGTTTTCTGGGGACCGGGGCAGAAGATGCTTTTGCAAACCTGCAGACAACACCTCATCGCAGGTGGCTCAGCAGGGTCTCCATCCCCTTCACCTGCTGCCTCTCCAACTCACAGGCATCTCCTCGCAGCTGCCAGAACACCTGACTCCCAGACCCCGAGCCCATCAGAACAGGAGAAGCACAGCCCGGCCCCCAGAGTCCCATCACGCAGGAGCCAGCCCCAGGATCCCTGCACCTTCCTGCTGTTTCCAGCGACGGAATGAGGCACCTGGCTTCCAGTGAGCACCACTCTCAGGTGAGGTGGGTGATGCTGGGTTTGCTTTTCTGTCTGTATTTTTTTGTTTTTGTTCTCTGAGGTGTGCCATATGATGAAAAGATATTGAGTCCTTGGATGCAACTTTCAGTGGGAGAAATGTTTCATCCTGGGCTGTGATTCTGCAGGAGAACCAGGTGGTTCTTCTGACGAGACACACTCAGTCCTTGTTTTCGACTGTAAATGTTTCTGGGGAAAGTGTAACAGGAAATGGGGAAGGAAATAGGCCCTAACTCGTGGAGAATAACCTTTTCATTACCTGGAACTTCTGTTTCAAGAACTAAACATTTGCTGTTACTCATCCTGTCCTCAGCCACCCTCACGTAGACAGCGCCCCTCCCTCCCCAGTATAACAAATATTTAAAAATTCACCCACACACCATATTGAATTTTTTCTATAAAAATTATAAAACATTTTACAAAAATTTGAAATAATTGGCTATATCTCATTCCATTAATAATTTTCTATGACACAAGGTCCATTTAGGACCTATTGAAAAGTAAGAAAATCAATCTATAAAATATTTTTAAATGTTGTGATCGTCACTTTGGGAAGCTGAGGCAGGCAGATTTCTTGAGGTCAGGAGTTCAAGAGCAGCCTGGCCAACATGGTGAAACCTCATCTTTACTAAAATACAAAAATTATCTGGGCACACTGGCAGGTGCCTGTAATCCCAGCTACGTGGGAGGCTGAGGCAGGAGAATCGCTTCCACCTGGGAGGTGGAGGTGGCAGTGAGCTGAGATCGCGCCACCACACTCCAGCCTGGGCGACAGAGCAAGACTCCATCTCAAAAAAATACATAAATAAATAAAAGTTATGATCGTTTGTGAGTACACAAGTGAAATTTTTGTAGGTGAATGGGTAAACCTTTATTAATTTAAAGTTTGCAGTCACTTTTGCTGTTCGGGAGCCAACAAAATTGTGTTCAGAAACATTTCCGCAGACTCTTGAAGAGCTCGCTGCAGCAAAAGAATCATGTGTGTAGTGCCTGCACCGCTGTCCGCGGCTGACCGCACCTGTGTCTCTGGGCCCTCCATAGGAGGATGGACGACGGCCCTTGAAGATCTGTGCGTCTCCACCTACCTAGGGACCTGTGTTTTTCCTTACCTGGCAAAATGGACTTTGCAGTGCAATTAAATTACTGTTTCAAGCTGGGAATCTGCTGGTGAGATGGGGAGGTGACCCTGGCCCATCTGGAGGTGAGGATGCTGACACAGTCACAAGGCTTCTCGTAGTGGGGAGGCTGGGGATCCAAGTTAGGAAAAGGAGCTGTGACCCCAGAACCAGAGGCTGAGGTGTGGTGATGGGGAAGGGGCCGGGAGCCCAGGATGGAGGAAGCCTCTCACGCTGGGAAAGGCAGTAAGAGGGATTCTCCCTGAAGGCTCCGACACCTGGACTTTAGTTGCCTGGATTTCAGACTTGCGGCCTGCAGAACTGTGACGGGATCAATCTGTGTTGTTTTAAGCAGTGATTTGCAGTGATTTGTTACAGCAGCAATGGAAACAAACGAGCAGTCCTAGGAACTTGATCCCAGCTGCTCCTGGGGTCTCAGGATGAGATGCGGGGCCCGCTCCCCCTCCTGCAGGGTCTCTGCTGGCCTCTGAGGATCCCTGTTCCAGACGAGGGGCTTGGCTCACCTGCCCCCTAACTTGGCATCTTCCAACATGATGGATGTGGTGCTGCTCTCCAGCTGCTCTGAGGGCGAGGCCGGGACAGGGGCTGTGCTCCATGGATCGGAGTTTGTGGCCCAGTTGTGGGGAGTATGGAGAGAAAGAGCAGGGGATGCGCTGGGGTGCTGGGGACAGGGAGACCCCAGGCCGGGCAGGTGCCCACCTGCAGGCTGTTGGGCACAGAGTGGGTTGTTCTCTGGGTGTGAGATGCCAAGGTTTCGAATGTGCCCAGTATTAAGGATTCAAAGATACCTAACATCAGGAAGACGGCCAGCCTCGGAGGGATTAGGAATACCAGTAGATCATTTATTTTTAAAGGTAGACTAAAAAAGGTGTTTCAGCTGTGAAAGATTAATACTGATTATAATCACTCAAGTGACTTGCTAATTATTTTCATCAAAACTGACCACAAAGGGTATGTCCAGATGCCAGGGTAAAAACAGAGCCAGGCAGTTTTATTCACGGATTGTTCATCCTTTTATTCTTGGCTTATCCAGGAGTCCAGAGCTATTTTAAACAGCATCCTTAGAACCGACTCTGCAAACACTGTCCGCTGGTGTGCTGGCCATGGACAGATCTCCACCAAGCCATGGCTCCTGTCGTCCTGACTTAGACGCTGCCATTTTAACACTGACGTCAAGGGACTGGTGGCTGGACCTGCGCAGCCGTCACTGCCCCAACCCAGAAGAACCCCGTGGGCATGGCTGCACACGTCTCCCACTAACGTTCAGCATCGAAAGTCGGGGAATCCGCATTTACTGCAAAGTTCAAGACAGCTCACTGGTCTGGATATTCTGTTTTACGTCTTACTTGACTACACACTTAAACTCTATGAAAACAGGTTCTGTGTCTGTTCTCTGAGATTAGTAACTCCCTTCTTTCATATCCACAAATAAGGGAAAAGTACACCGAAAATAATGTTTGTAAGTAATTTCTAGGCCAGGCGCAGTGGCTCACGCCTGTAATCCCAGCACTTTGAGAGGCCGAGGCGCGCAGATTACCTGAGATCAGAAGTGCAAGACCAGCCTGGTCAATACGGTGAAACCCTGTCTCTACTAACAATACAAAACATTAGTCAGGTGTGGTGATGGGCGCCCGTGGTCCAAGCTACTCAGGAGGCTGAGGCAGAAGAATCACTTGAACCCAGGAGATGGAGGTTGTAGTGAGCTGAGATCGTGCCACTGCACTCCAGCCTTGGCGACAGAGCGAGACTCCATCTCAAAAATAAAGAAAAAAAAAAGGAAAGCTATTTCTATACTTTGAATGCTCACTTTCTAATAATTCTGTGTTTGTCAGTATCCCAGAAGCTGATTCTATTTATGAAAAATGCACCTGACATCCTGAGAATCAAGTATCATTTGATACTTGAGCTTATTGCCAAAGGTTTCTCTGCAGGAAGGTGCAGCTGTCTCGAAGGTTGAGCTCCATTCGGGAACATCCTTCCCAACTCGTAATTTCCTTCAGTGTTAAAACGTGAGCCAGTTGCCTGTGACTTTATTCCTTTCATGCATTTGTGAGTTTACTTCAAGCAAATACAGGTAAGCTCTTCATGTTTATGTTTTCACACTCTCAAAGGCAACTCCGATTCTGATATTTTAGGCTTTAGTCAGTTCACGGTTATCCTGTCTTCAAATTGTTCTAATTTTATACACGTCTATAATAGTTGTCTTATGTTTCTAAATTACTTTTTATCTTTTTATGTTTTATAGCTACACCTTTTTTCATGATTTTAGTGCATTAATGCCTGGGAGTGACAGCTGTTTACAATTCAAATCCCACATTCTGCTGCGAACCCTCCTCCTCTGTGTCCGGAAGGTTCTATCCACGACTTCCCTTTTGTGCATTTGGTTATTGGCACTGCTCTTTCTCCCCTAAAAGAATTCTAAGCAATTAGACTTGCTTGGTTTCCCTTTAAGGACTTGAACTCACTTCCCCCAGTGAGTCACACTGGCTTGCTTCATCATTAATCTTACGTTTTAGTCTCATTTCCAAGAACCTGCTCATCTGTGGTTGCCTTGTCTGTGTTGGAGACCTTCTTGGAGATGGGGTCATTTTGATAAAGTCACAGAGCAGAGGCCGTCACATGTCAAAGCCATGCTCCTCCGATGCTGAGCCGGTCCCTTTATCACGTGCCCCATCCTCCCCTGTGTGAAGGACAAGCGAGACAAAGCTCTTCCGCGTACAGGGCCTGACTCAGAGCTCCAGCACCTCTGCTTCCTGGGCCATGTGTGGACAGGCACTGTCTTCTTGAGTGTACACTGTGTGGGTTTCATTCTTCCATCCGTGACCTGTGGACCTGGGCGTGGGCGACATGGCTGCATTGAGCCTCTAATTGACTTTCTTACAATTATTATTATTATTATTATTATTATTATTTTGAGACAGAGTCCCGCTCAGTTGCCCAGGCTGGAGGGCAGTGCCACAATCTCAGCTCACTGCAACCTCCGCCTCCCCGGCTCAAGCCATTCTCCTGCCTCAGCCTCCTGAGTAGCTGGGATTACAGGCACCCACCACCACGCCCAGCTAATTTTTGTATTTTTAGTAAAGACGGGGTTTCACCATGTTGGCCCTGCTGGTGTTGAACTCCTGACCTCAGGTGATCCACCTGCCTCGGCCTCCCAAAGGGTTGGGATTATAGGCATGAGCCACTGCACCCGGCCCACAGTAATATTTTTAAAACGGCTTTCTCCTATTTTCTTTGGCCTGTCTAAACTTAAGTATCCATATTTCTGTTTTCTGTGTTTGGATACATATACATATACATATAATATTTCCCCCCATTTTCCTAAAATTTGCCTTTCTCCCTTTATTTTATTTACTTCTTACATTATTCTTGTCAAGTACAATTGCTTTTGAATACAAAGTATTTTGGTTCATGATGTTCATGATTTGTCCTGAGATCCTAACATTTTTGAGGAGAAACCCTTGTCTTCACTGATAAGACTATTTTATTTTAGTTCTTTTCTTTGCATCCCCCTTAACCAGTTAATAGCGTTTTGTCTTGATTTCATAGTATGCTGGGTTTTCATCTTTGTGACTATGATGTGGTTATTTTTTACTCACTAGGCTTTTGAACTCAATTTAAACAGAATAACTTACAGGTGCAAAATATGGGGTCAGATGAGTAAGTTGGAATCAAAATTCTGCCATGTTGGGCAAATTATTCACCTACATATTGTGAAGTGTTGTGTTATCTCTCATTATTTATTTTTATTGGGTCTTATTAAAATTATTCTTAGCATTTGTTAAAGAAAATAGTATTCATCATTTAAAGACCAGACGGTTCAATCTAATGAATTTTAATAATACAACAAATTAAACCACGTTCACCCCATTCTGTAAGCGGCGCTGCCTGCCTTTCTGCCCTGGCACAATGTCCAGGTTTGGCCACCAGGGGGCACTTGAAACCTGCCTTTCGGTGCCTGGTCGTCGTTCCCTGAGGTGAAAAGTTGCCCTTCCGGTTATTTCCCTTCCTGTTTGCTTCCTGGGATGTGTGGCTGCATTATCGGATCTCAGAAGCTTATGAACTTTAAAAAGGGTAATAAGCCCTGCAAAAACCCCCTTTGTGCACGTTTTCAAAAATGTATTTAACATCCAAGAAGAATATTATGATACTGCCTCCACAAGTGAAAATGTGTGTGCACGTGTGTGTGTGCATGCGTGTGTGTGCGCATGTATGCATCCATATGTGTGCGTGTATGTGTGTGCATGTGTGTATGTATGTATGCATCCATACGTGTGTGTGCATGTGTGTATGTATGCATCTCTGTGTGTGCATGTATGTGGGTGCACATGTATGCATTCATATGTGTGTGCGTGTGTGCATGTGTGTATGTATGCATCCATATGTGTGTGTGCATGTGTGTATACATGTATGCATCCATGTGCGTGCATGTGTGTGTGCATGTGTGTATGTATGCATCCGTGTGTGTGTGCATGTGTGTGTATGGATGTATGCATCCGTGTGTGTGCATGTATGTGTGTGAATGTGTGTATGCGTGTGTGTATGTATGCAGCCATATGTGTGTGCGTCTATGTGTGTGTGCGTGTATGTGTGTGTACACATGCATAGCGTGCATGTTTTTTGTGCTTGCGTGTCTGTGTGTGTGTATGTGTGTCCCAGATAAGCCATCAACTAAGAAGAAGACAGGCTGGCCTTTGTCTAGGGCCTGCCTTATATCTGCTGGAGTCCAAAGCCCATAATTCTTCCCTTTAGATTTCTGCCTTTTCCACAACTGGCACCGACCAGCAGAAAGAGAAACATGTTGTTAGGTCACCACCATCACCTTTCTGCTCGTCCACGCGTATGTTAGGGTCTGCTGCTGGCAGTGGTGTGGCAGGACAGGATCGTCACTTGTGCAGGTCTGCATCTCAGATGAACGAGGGCGAAATTTTGATTAGATGCCCTCTCCATTCCCTGAAACTCTGGAATTCTAGGCCTGTGTCTTCTTCCTTCTTCCCTCCCTGCTTTCTTCTCTACCTTCTTTCTTTTCTCTCCCCATCCCACCATCCCTTTTCCCTTTTTCTCCCCCTTCCCTTTACTCCCTAAATAAGTGTCTGAGGTACCGACCACAACACCATGCTCCCTGTGTCCTCTGGGAGTGTGTATTCAGAACTACAAGAAATCACTCCATTCCTTCTCCTGCGTACTCACTGGCCTTGATTCTTGCCATGGGAAGAAGGCAGGAACTGGTCACCTCCGTCACCCTCTGTTTTTAAACTTTCCAACGTCAGGACAGCACCCTTCCCTCCACTCTCACCTTCAGACTCTCAGAGGAAGAGTCATCTTCACCTCGCGTTAGAACCTCTTCTCTGCAGCCAGGACCCGGGTGTCTTCACATGTCCCCCAGAGTTTTCTTTCCACTCGACTTTGCGCCCCATCCCTCATGTTCACGTTCCATTTAGAGAGGAAGCCGCACTGGCCCTGAGCCCCGCATTGCTTGGTGTGTCCCATCACTGCTCCACTGACCTTCCCGTCTCCTGCCGAGACAGTGGTGTGGCCCCCGAAGCTGGGCTCCTGCCTTCCCTCCCTTGCCCCACCCCTGCACACCCTCCTTGAGGCTCCAAGAGTGAGAGGCTGTGGGCAGCCTCAGTCCTCTCCCATCTCCACCTGCTTTCAACCAGGAACTAATTCAGGCAGGGGCACCGCAGTGAACCCTTCCTGGCAGGACAGAACTCTGGTGTTGAAGACGAGGCACAACCACCCTCCCCCAGCCTGGCTAAAGCTTCTGCAGAATCGTGCTGCCCTCCAGGTCCCGTCCCCCGATCCTTCTCCCTCCCCAGGAGCCTGAAGCTCTCCCCAGCTTCTTGTGCTCTCTCTCCAATAAGTCCCTTGGAAAAAACTGATCCCATATTTCAATTTGTTATGAATCTGTGTTTCTTTATGTCACAGAGCTTACTATTAACACTTGCTTTAAAGGAATAGTGTACTAATTACAACATGGAGGTCGGTCTCCACTGATTGACTTTTCTTCTGGGATTGGGTCCTATTTTTCTGTTTCCTCGGTTGAAGGTTGTAAAGGTTTTGTCACTGTCCTGGACAGTGACGGTCATGTGTTCGGACTCTGGGTTCTGTTATATTCCTCCGAACAGTGCTCAGCTGTGTCGTTGCTGTTGTTGGTAGAGCAACACTCACTAGACTGGAAGCCAACTGCAGGCTTTGTCTTTGGACAGCAGGTCAAATCTCAATTCAGACCTTTCACTGGGCTCCTGGAGGTCTGTCTTGCACGTGCATGTTTCAGGGGTCATCAGGTATTAGGGCAGAATTTATACACAAAATGTGCGGATGCCCCTCTCTGTCTCTTTTTCCCCAGATTTCTCCTCAAGGTTTTTGTGTCTATGGTTGCCCCCAATTTTACCCTTTGGTTCTTCAGATGGGAAGGACTGCAAGTTACCTACTGGAGTTTTACTGCCTCACGTGGCCCACTGGAGCCTGGCCTTGGCTAGAAGCTGTGAAGCTGGTATATTCACTCAGTGCCAACTCCTCTCCTCCAAGTGTCAATTCTGGCCCAGAATCTGCCTGCTTTGGAGCATGATGTAAACTTGGCCTCCTTTCATGCTACATACAGGCCACGGAAATGGGATACCCACCCCAGGGTGTTCTGGGACCAGCTTGCATTGATTTGCAAGAGTCATTGTTAAACATTCTGCAATTTCCAAGTGGGCTGTTCAATCATTTGTAGCTTGAAACCAGAAATTCATTAAACATGGTGGGACTATTTATACCATGGTACCTGACAAACTACAAACCAGGTCTCTCTCTCTCTCTTTTCTTTTTGTGGGGAGGGCAATTAATGAGTACACTGCTATCCAAGACATTTACCACTTTATTTTCTCAAATGTTGACTCCCATACAGGACTTGCCAGCTTCTGGTTTTTCTCTATTCCTCCAGATAACTGTTATATGTCTGCGTGTGTGTGTGTGTGTGTGTGTGTCTGTGTGTGTGTGTGTGTGTGTGTGTGT
>NW_016803657.1:7519479-7601517 GCF_001698545.2 Rhinopithecus bieti | reverse complement strand
TGTGTCTGTGTGTCTGTGTCTGTGTGTGTGTGTGTGTGTCTGTGTGTGTGTGTCTGTGTGTGTGTGTGTGTGTCTGTGTGTGTGTGTGTGTGTGTGTGTGTGTCTGTGTGTGTGTGTGTGTGTCTGTGTGTGTCTGTGTGTCTGGGTGTGTGTGTGTCTGTGTCTGTGTGTGCATGTCTGGGTGTGTGTGTGTGTGTCTGTGTCTGTGTGTGTGTGTGTGTGTCTGTGTCTGTGTGTGTGTGTGTGTGTGTGTGTTAGGAGTAAGGTAGTAGTTCCACAAAAGAACAAGTACAAAGGAAAACTCATAGCTGTTATATATCAAACGAGGTGAATAGGCTCTGATGGGAGCCTTTCAGCCATTATTATAAACAAAAACGGTTTCAATGTATCTTCAATAAAGAAATCCTCTCTCTTCTCTCTTAGACAACGTGTAATCTCTGTTCCTGTGACAGGCTCTCCTGATCCAGTCATCTCTACTCATTCTTTAGGTTAATTTTTGGCTTGATCAACATTAATGCTCATATAAGGGCTTTTCATAATCAATTTGTGACAACACAATTAATATATTTAAATATCTATTAAAACTGAAATGCATTTGTGCCCATCTATAGAGAGGGAAGTTTCTGACATGTTCTTTACAAACACTAGCTCGTTGGTTACAAGAAACACTTTCGCATTTTCTAATCCAAAGGCTATTCACCAACTCTTATGTTTTGTCATGAAGACAAAGCTTAGCTCATAGTGGCAAATATACCACTTACTCAATCATTCCTTCAAAACAATTTATTAACTGCTTGGACAATAACCATGTAAACAAGTATATTCATAATTGCAAGAACTAATATGTCATGAAGTAAAGAAACTGCGTGATGTAATTACCCTAATAATAGAGAAAGTCACTAGAGAGTGTGTTTGTAGAAGGTCTGGCTGTGCAAGTAATAGTTAAGCTAATGCTTAAAGGATGAGAAGACATTGTTCACTAAGGAGCTGAAGAATAAAGAAGTAAACATTCCAGGCATAAGAAACCTTGTGCCAAATTCCCTAGGATAAGAAAGAATTTTTCGGCATGTCAGAGTAACTGAAAGAAGCCGGTGTGGATGGATTTTAGTAATCTGGTGATAGTGATCTGGAAGGGGTAGGAGTGAAAGCAGGAAAGGAAAGGGTGCCACATAGAGTGCTGCAGACCACGTTAAGCCAAGAGCCTACGTTTTATACACTGCAATGGGGAGACATTGAAACAGCATAGTCAGGAGTGGCTGACATAATTCATAGGCAAAAAGATAACTGTGACCTGAATTACCAGCGGATTAAAGAGGGGAAGAGAGGGCCAAAGAAGAATCCAGGGGGCTCACTGGGAGAAGCTAAGGCTGTGTAGGTGGCAGGTTTTCGGGACTTGGACTCGGGTTAGGGCAGTGGAGATGTGGAGATTCCTGACAGTTGAAGAACCTGGACAGGCTCGGTGGGCTGTGTCATAAGAAATACGCTCTGGAGGCTGGGCGCGGTGGCTCACGCCTGTATTCCCAGCACTTTGGGAGGCCGAGGCACGCAGATCACGAGGTCAGGAGTTCAAGACTAGCCTGACCAATATGGTGAAACCCTGTCTCTACTGAAAAAAACAAAAATTAGCCGGGCATCGTGGCAGGCGCCTGTAATCCCAGCTACTTGGGAGGCTGAGGCAGGAGAATCGCTTGAACCTGGGGGGCAGAGGTTGCAGTGAACTGAGATCGCACCACTGCCCTCCAGCCTGGTGACAGAGTGAGATTCTGTCTCAAAAACAAAGAAAAAAGAAAAGAAAAGAAAAGAAAAGAAAAGAAAAGAAAAGAAACATGCTCTGGGAAGGCATGACTTGCTGAATCCTTAAAAACATCTGAATGTGAAGATCAGGTAGAAGGCAACACGCTTGCTGTGACAGCACAGAAAGGGCAGATAGAAAGGTTAGGGAAACAGGTCCTCGGCCTCAGAGTCATCTCGTCTTCCTCGGTTAGGGAAACGGGTCCTCGGCCTCAGAGTCATCTCGTCTTCCTCGGTTAGGGAAACGGGTCCTCGGCCTCAGAGTCATCTCGTCTTCCTCGGTTAGGGAAACGGGTCCTCAGCTTCAGAGCCGTCTCGTCTTCCTCGGTTAGGAAAACAGGTCCTCGGCTTCAGAGCCGTCTCCTCTTCCTTATTTCCAATTGGGTGTCCTAGAGGAAACATTGGTGATCTGATGGTGGGTTGGAGGAGAGTGGAAGGCAGAGGATGCCATGAGGATTTCCAGCTCATGTGACTTGCTGGAGGATGGTGAATTGAAATTAGAACTCTTAGAGACAGTGGTTTCTGAAAAACAACCTGAAGATGTATACTTTTTGTGTATTGAGTTTCAAATGCTGGTAAGATATTTTAGTTGGAAATGCCAAGTAGGTGATTGAATATATATAATTTGGGAATTCTAATGTGTGATCTAGCCTGGAGGGAGAACTTTTGGAATCAGCATGCAGATGAGATTTAAAGCTGTGGGAGTAAATTTACCCTGGGGATAAAATTACCCTGGTAGTGGTCTTCTCAATTTAATGCATATTTCTGGTGATTTATTTTCCCTCACTTCAATCTGCAATTCACCAGGTATAATTGGCTGAGTAGTGACCCCAGAGATGGATCCTTGGAACCTGGGAATGTGAGTTTATTTGGAAAGATGGGATTAAGTTCAGGATCTTGAGACGAGGTCATCCTGGGTTATCTGTTGGGCCTCAGATCCAAGGAGCAGTGTCCTTATAAAAGAGAGGCAGGCATTTAGGCACCCAGAGAAGTGGAGGGAATGTGAGGACAAAGGCCATGTGCTGAGAAAAGCCCACGCGAGAATGCTGGCAGCCACAGGGGTGAGAAGAGGAGGGAAGCAGGGGTGAGAAGAGGAAGGAAGGGGCTCTCTCCCGACCCAGGGGGTAGTGTGGCCATGCTGGCTGACACCTCTGTCCCTGGCTTTCCCCCTCCAGAACAGCGAGGCAATGGATTTGTGTCGTTTAAGCCAATAAAGTTGTGTAATTTGTTCTTGGCAATACTAGAAACTCATATACCAGCTACCAAGTAGGGTCTGGAAGTCCTTATTTTAAACCAGAACTCCAGGTGATACTGGTTAGTGGATCACCGTTGAAGAAACGCTGACCTAGGGAGATACTACACAATTAAGTTTCGAAGGGCATCAGAATTAAACATTTAGGAGGAGAGAAAAAGCGGCTCCAGGACTTGGGAGGCCCAAGATGAGACACGGAGAGAAACAGGACTTGGCTCCTAGGCTGTTTTTGTCTGACTCCAGCCACATAATTGCACCTTGGAAAAACAGTCTGGAAATGACTGGATTTGCATCGTGTTTTCTGTTCTTCAAGCGTTTTGACTCTGTCTGGATTTGTAACTAAACAATACCAGCAGGTGAACGTGGTCACACGGAATGAAACCCAAACGATCTTCAAAGGACAAACGTGGTGAATCCTCGAACTGGCAAAGGAAGAAGTGAACTCTGCCCCCGGAAGCTCACGCGACGTGACACCGCGGCCCCTCCTTGGCCCACTTGCCTCTTGGATGCTCTTTTTCAAGCTGGGAACATGCGTTTCCTCACAGCTGGAGCCATTCTTTCTGCCTCTTCAAAGGATTTTCTGAAATTCCAACCCCCACTCTGAAATTCTGTTTAATAAACTACCACAGTTTCACCTTCTCGCCCTTCCATATGAGTAGCCTCTCCAGTAAGACTTGTCCCTAAAGTTGAGGGCTTTGACCTGAGTTTCTACGCCAGGGGAGCACTGGGGCAGACAGAACCACCCGCCCTAAGCGACCTGCTCACTGTCTCGATGCCTCGTTGGGAGTGAGACTGGTGACTTGAATCTTCCATCTTCAGATTTTCCCTGGATCCAAGCTGGACTGCATAGCAATGCTCCCTGCCCTCCTTCCTCAAACAGCTCATCTTTGTCCTGGAAAAATGTCACGCTTGAGGAACTTTGGCCTTTGGGAGGAACAAGAGGGAAGACGGGGAACCTCCTTTTTCTGGAGCTCCTACTCTGACTAGGACTGGTTGGCCGGTCAGTTTCACTCTCTGTTAAGCACCGATCTGCTCCGTAGTGAACCCCTCGTGGATTTCATACATTGGAAAATGGTCTCTTGGTACATTACTTCTCTTAATGTTCTTAACTTTGTCCCTCACTTAAAAGAAATCCTTAATTTTGAGGTATCGATTATTTTAACTTTCGTTCTTTGGCGTATGATTTTAAAAGTCTTTTTATCCCAAACTTACAGATATTCTTATACGTCTTCTTATATCATCTTTAACGTTTTTACCTTTCACATTTAGGGCTTTCATGGATCTGGCATTCACCAAGTGTTAAGAGGTGGGAATCCGATTTTTTTTTTTTTTACGTTCTAGGATTCAGCCACCTTCAATCTCCCTAACCGTTTCTAATAGTTTTGACATTTGTTCCTTACCAATCAACCTCCTTCTCAGCGATCTGACGTCTCTAGGACTGAACTTGGAGGAACTTCCCTGTAGCCTGTGTTAGTTTGCTATCCTGTTGGAGGCTAGATGTTAATAATACCTGGGCTCATATTTTTTGACGGTGTCATTCTTTCTTTTTCTATTAATGTTTTAAGCCTTTTCTAGAACTCAGGATTCCCAGCACCAAACCTCACCTATGATGACTGAAGGTGATAATGCCTTTATCCAGTGGTATTAACTGCGTTCCCACCCTATGGTGAGCCTCATGCTTGGTGATGCAGGGTGAGGGGGCTGGGAGGGGAGGACCCACGGAGAGCCTGGAGGCTTGGGTGGGCTTAGGGGGGCCTGGTGCACTTGGCCTTTTGGGAAGTGCGGAAGCCCAGGAAATTGGTTTATTCAGGGACTTGGCTCTGTGCCCAAGTGCTCTAAGTGAGGAGCCCTAGGCCCTACCAGTCCCCATCTCCGAGGGCAGGTGGCCAGACATGAGCATTGAGGAACTGGAGGCACTAGGGAGGTATCATCCAGGGTTCTTGCTCACTGTGCCTTTGTGTAGCAGTGGGGAGAGAATGGGCCCAGGGAGGACTCACCAAAGACCCATGAGAGCTGCACGGAGCGTCCCAGGGCCCCAGCGCTCCCTCCTTCCACAATGTGGATGGCAGGAGGGGGATTCTGAGGACCCTCTACATGGACCAGCCTTTCATTTTTCTTTGCATCTTTCAATGGAGTTAAAAGGGGAACCTTCCTACCCCCATTGAGGACAGGGGCTCCTGCCTTTCACACACCACGGAAACCTTCAGGGCACTTGAGGGCTGACGTCCGGTAGGGGCCAGCACCTGCTCCTGAAATGAATTAATCAGCAAAATCATTGCAGCCCCCACATTATTTTTAACAAATACTAAGGTGTTCTCTAATCTTTCACCTATTTTAGTTATTCATAGTGCATCACCATTATCCGAAATCACCTTGAGTAGTTGTCTAGGTGAATTATCTGTCTCTCCCAAGAGGACGTACACTTTATACTTCCAAGGTCCTGTCCCTCTCGTTAGTCCCTGCTTCTTCCTGTCTAAAACAACACTGGGCCTGTGGTAGGAGCTCAGCTGCCATTTGGGTCGATGAAAGGTATGAAGGGGTGACTGAATAATGATTGAATGTAAGAAGGTAGGACTCCAGGTGCCCTTGGCGGTCCTGTCATTAGCAGAGTCCTTGTGGAAAGACATGTAGCAGTGCTAAGTAGAATTAAGCGGGTAAAACAAGCAGTTGATTTGTTAGGTTAATCCCTTGGCAATGACTCTCAGTTTATTTTATGGGCACATTCTTATTTTATTTCTTTATCATTTATTAGATTCAAAATATTATGAGAGCCTTGAGGACCCATTTAAAATCACCTCCATATCCACAGCCATAGCAGAATATGACAATAGATGTGCTTCATTGAATCACGAACTGCCACACAAATTCTGCTGCCCCACACTGTGACACCGTTGCACCCCCATGCTGGGAGCTCAGTGACAATGCCAATGTCATGCACCTGTAGTGCAGGGAGTGGAGCCTACCATGTCTTCACTGTCACGCACATGGCAATGCCACAGGCACGGCCATTGCTATGAAATGCTACACAGCAGAGAGACGAATCCCAGCAGTGACGTGGCACATCTCAGAAGCGTAGCTTTGAGTGAGAAAGTAAAAAGCAGGATATACCCCATAGCACAAAGTTGTTTATATAAATCAATAATTCAAAACACTCTCGCAATAAACAGCACTGGATCCCCCACCTATAAATATGCATCTCCAAGCACACATCTGAAATGCGCCGGGGGAAAGGGATGAGTGAATGTGACAGGAAGTGGAGTGGGGGAAGCCACAGGGAGGAGATTAGAGACAGAACAGGAGCTAACCAGGGGCCGTGGTAAGGGAGCAGGGCCAGGGTCACCTCCTGCACCCGGGGCCTGCAGCACCCCCACTGACTGGGAGGAATGGCATGTGGCAGGGAAAGTTCAGTTCCTCTATGAGATAACTCACTTCCATTAGAAGGGATCTAAGGTCCCCAGATTGGAACCTTCCCCAGCAAGCGGCAGTATACACGGGTAAGCACTTTTGTATTTTCTAAATGAACTAACAAAACAAGCTGTAAATGGAGATATTGTTCTCAGGGGGAAAATGCCCCATTCTTAATAGCTTGACTTTCGGCTGTTCCATTTTGATGGTTTATAATTCCGTTGAAAACATGTCCTGTCATATTGGGTTATGGCCAGGGATGTGAAGGTGATTTTCACTGGGTCCTCGAGTTCCTCGTGTTTTGAATCTAACAGATGATCATGGAATACAGATGTAACTGTAAGGTGAATAGAGAGCTACAGTCAAAGAATTAGCCTGACGACTCCTCTTCTTAGCAATTAACTACTGTGCAACAGAAAATGACTATTATTCAGTTAACAAACAAGGCCTAAGTGGAGTATGAGCTCTGCACATCAGGAAGTTCTGTATGAATTCTAAATGAGGACAAATGTAAGTCTTTATAAAACTTATCATAAACAATTTGGGTTCATAATACAGCTATACATTATGAATGAATACTAAGTATTTAAATTTTGTTAAGAAAATTTTTATCATCCATTAAGAAACGAAGGTAATGGACAGTGATCCATAATACTACCTGATAATGAGGTCAGCCTCATGCTTGCTTTTGTATTCTGGGCTAGCCTAAGGCAGGCGTGAAATCACCTTGCATTTCTTTTCTTTGTTTTCGGGTCTTTTCTAGGTTTCCCTTCCTTTCCTCCCGTGTGCTCCCCTGCTGCCCATACCCAGCATTGACTCTGCTGCCTCTCCCCTCCCAAGGCTGAGGGACCCTGACCGCAATCATGTCTCAGATTCTGGGCTACCCTTTTTCCTCTCTGTCTTGGATTTTATTTTCTGCTTTCTAAAGTGTCATCATCATGCATTTTTTTCTGAGGTCATACTTTTCTGGTGTCTAATGAAGAATTGATAAAGATACTGAAGAAAACAGTATGTACCCAGTTGGGTACCATAAGTCAATTACTAAATTAAGAACTTTACCTATATTACCTCATGATTACCTCTATGGGAGAAAATATTATTCCTACTTTACGGGTGAGAAAACTGAGACTCAGAGAAGACAAGTCACTTGGCCAAAGACACACAGTCAGTTAATACAGGAGCCAAGTTGAATGCACACTTGTAAGCATTCTATTAGAACACCAGGCATTTAAAATAATGAATGCATCACAAATGGTTTGACCAGAAAACCACATTGGTACGTATTCAGTGTGTGTGTGTGTTTGTCCATGTGTGTGTATATAATTGTATATTATAGGGATTGGCTGTAGGGACTTGGATTACACAACTGTGGGAACTGCTAAAGCAGCCTATGTCAGGCTGTTGTTACCAGACTGAACCTGACACTGGGTCCTGAAGTTGAGAAGCCAGGCTTTCAGGAAGGGACGGTCACAAGCCTGAGCTGGAATCCCATTGGGATGAGCTGAAACTCATGTCCATTCCTGTTGCCTCTGACTTTGCTGTGAGCTTCCTGCAGAAACTGCCCTTTGCTAGGGCATTCCACACACATATCTAGCCTGAAGGCAGAAGAGCTGAGAGAGAATCCAGTTTAAAAAAAAAAAAGCAATTGCAGGACCAGTTGCTGCTTCACACCGATGCGGTGAATCGGTGGATCAGCAGCAACACGTGTGAGCTACTAAATGGCTGCCGCTTCCCCTCCATCTTCCAAATGTTTGTTTAGCCTGAAATTTTTTTCAGTCTTTGTTCGAAGACTTTGTTCAGACTTTGTTCCAAGTCTCAAACAAACATTTTCTTGTGGTCTACCTTAAAAAGACAGATACGAAAGGTGGATTCAGAGAAATGTTGTTCTGCCTGGCTATGTCAAGACATTTTAAAGTCACTAATCACATGAAACAGAACTTATGTCAGAGTAGTGGAGACACCTCTAGATCTGGGGACACTCTTACTGGATCTCAGAATTTTGTTTCATGTGAGTTCCCGCAACCATGCTTTTGCCACATGCCTTTCAACTTCAAAATGATAAGGTCTATACATTTTGAAAGCCAACTTTATTTCTTGCAGAGGGTTACAGCCTACGAGGTGTGACAGGCCGGGAAGTATAGCCTCTGGCAAGGACCTTTAGCAGGCATTTCAAAAGAGAAAAGGTGAGACAGGAACTGATGCTGAAGGGGTTGGCTCAACACACATATTCAACAGGTTATAGGAGGAGCTATGAATATTCATGAAGGTGTCCCGACCCATGTTTATTGAACAAACATGCGTATTACATATGACCCATGTTTACTTTGAGGTGGAGACTTAACATTCAAATGCATTACAATTAGACCTTATATGTCACAGTGTGAAGTGGGGACAGATGCTGTAAACCAGCCAGAACCATTCCGGGGTCAGTGACCTTCTCAACAGGAGAGAGGTATTGAAATCAGCCTCTTGTCAATCAAAGCTATAGTTATGGCTGGTGGAGCAGGCGGTCAGTCCACGTTTCATGATTGGTGAGCTGCAATTGCTTCAGCATTGCTTATCTCTTGGCCAGTGCTTGTTTAGCTGCTAGAGAAAAATAAAAGCCTTGTGTTGGTAAGAACATAGTTTACTCTGGAAGTGTAGGGTGCATGACTTTGCCCTTTCCTGGCATTGCTTTAGGTCCTATTGAAAACCTGGTGTTTTATTGCCACAAAGAATCAGTCCTGTCAGTCTTACAACCTCTATTTTAACATTAGTGCTGGTCGGCTGTTGTGTTTAAACTGCAGAAGGGAGTGGGTATAAGGAGGCATGTCTGACCTCCCGTACCACCAGGACGGAGCACTAACATGTAAAGTTTTCTCTGGGGTCCCCTTGGCCAAGGGGGCGTGGGTTAGTTGCAGGGGCGGAGGATTTTATTTTAGTTCTCATGCCATATTTCTTTACCCATTTTTTTAAATCATTAGCGTATTTCAAAACTTTTCCTATCTCAATGTATCTATCTTTGAAATTATTTCTATGTCTTCATGTTTATCAGGTTTTTTTCTCTTCTGTAACATGTGATCTTCCATAAATCCCACCCAGTAGGGTTTTCATCCTAAGTTATTGTTTTCACTTCTGGAAATTTGATTTGGGCCTTTTTGAAATCTTCCATATCTCTACTTAGCTTTTTGAACACATGGAGCATAGTTATAATAATAATTTTAATCATCTTATCTGCTATCTGTACATTTTTATCAATTGTGGATGAGGTCTGATCGCCTTTTCTCTGCATCATAAAACACGTTTTCTTGCTTCTCTTGATGTCTGGTAATTTTTGTCTCAGTGCTAGACAGAGTTATTTTTCTTATTGGATACGGGACATGTTTGCCACATCCTATTCTTGAGCTTTTCTGGGAGAGGCAGTAAGTTACTTGAAAGCAATTTGATTCTGAGCCATTTGAGTTTTGCTTTTTATATATTTTAGGAGAGACCAGAGCAGGGCTTTGTCCAGCCCCGATATTTCCCCCAGCTGGGCAAACCCCTTGTGCAGCCTCTCCAATGGGCTGTGCTTCTGAGGCCTTTCTAACTAGTGGGAAAAGGCACCATTCCAGGCCTGGGTGAGCTGGGGACACTGTTTCTCTCAATCCTTCCAGATGGTTCCCTCCCTGGGAGTAACTACCTTGGCCTCAGGTGGTTTTTCCCATAGGCATGTGCTGATCAATATTCTATTGAATGCTGCAGGATTACCCTGGGAAGATCAGGACAGATCAGTGGAGTTCTCACTCCAGCTCTCTCATCTCAGAGACTCATTCCAGTGGCCTGTGTAGCCCTTTCGGTCTTCCTGAGGCCTCAGCTCTGCCTCCTCCGCTCAGGGAGTCACCAGGTTCTTCTCGGTTTCCTCCCGTCTGGGCTGTGGCCTGGAACCCCCTCAAAGCAGCACCTTTGGGCCATTGTGGGGCTCAGTGATTTTTGCTTTACTGTCTCATGGGTCACTGACCTTTGTTGCTCCATGTCCAGTGTCTCAAAAGCCATTTTAAATAGATTCCATCCCTCTTTTGGTAGGAGATGGATTAGATCCCTTTCATACACTTGAAGCAGAAGTTATCCACTAGCATATGTTTGCATATGTGTACTCACTACCAGTTTTCACACATTGTGAATCCTGGACTTAGTAACGGCCAAGTAATAGGTTCTCACACAGCCAACATGAAGCTGGTGGTAAAGACAAGGCCTCAGAAGTCTAAAGTTAACACAGCTCTACTTTTACGACCAGCAGAGACTGCTCAAAACGTTGCTAACAATCACAAGTACAACCACCACAACAAGGCAAACCTACAAGTAGTCAGCTGATTCTTTTTCTGGAGTTTTAAAACTACGACAACATGTAATGACTTTCTCTGTCTTAAGCAGAGGGTTGGGAAGTGATGCAGAATTTATCACTGGGATATGAGGTTTGTGCCAGTCCTATGGCATATGATGGAGGTCGTGGAGGCAAGCAGGCCAGATTTAGGCCCAAACTCTTCATTCTATGAAGTGGGATTTTGGTGGAGTCATAAAACATCAATAACCTTCCACTTCTTTTCTGCAAATATAACAGTATTTCCTGCCACACAAGGCTGTTGCAAACACTGAGAAAATATGTAAATCTCCTAAGAGCTCTAACAATGTTAACTGTTATGGAATAATATTGCTATTGATTTAATATTTAATAATATTGTTATTTTATTTATTTATAATATTGCCATTATTTATATTTTTCTTACTAATAATCAAACACAACTCAGAATCAGAGAAAATATTTTTCCCAGAAACATTTTCACTTTGTGTACCTATGACCAGCAGAGACTGCTCAAGTCGTGAACTTACTAATGCATCCAAAGTCCCATGTCATGGAAATAGTCTCAGGATTTGTCACTGCTCATTTTTTTTCCCTTGTGGGCCATGACTACTCCTCATTGCTGTCCAAGTGGGACTCAGAGTTCCTTTCCACTTGGTCTGCAGGGTCTTCAAAGGCGTCCTTAGAAAAAGATTAATTCCAGTATTTCTTAGGCATGATAATTTGATTTTATTCCACTATGCCCAAGGGTTAAGATGTTTCTAATTGGCCCGACGCAGTGGCTCAAGCCTGTAATCCCAGCACTTTGGGAGGCCGAGGAGGGCGGATCACGAGGTCAGGAGATCGAGACCATCCTGGCTAACACGGTGAAACCCCGTCTCTACTAAAATACAAAAAAAAAAACTAGCCGGGCGAGGTGGCGGCGCCTGTAGTCCCAGCTACTCGGGAGGCTGAGGCAGGAGAATGGCGTAAACCCGGGAGGCGGAGCTTGCAGTGAGCTGAGATCCGGCCACTGCACACCAGCCTGGGCGACAGAGCGAGACTCCGTCTCAAAAAAAAAAAAAAAAAAAAAAGAAGAAGATGTTTCTAAATTTTTCCTTTTGAATCAGGTAATGTCCTAGTGTATAAAGCTCACTTATTACACATAAATAAACTTAAACTATGATTGAAATCTCTGCATGTGGTTTCCACTGCGTCAGACGGAAGTTTGGAGACAGAAGTGGTTGAATACAGGTCAGAGGAATCATGCACCGTTCGCCCTTCGCCCTCCCCATCTTAGAGGTCGGATGTGGTGCAGCGGGGCTTTCCACATGTCTGAAATGTCTGACATGGAAGTGGTGTTTTAAAATAAACTTCTTAAAACTCTGTTTTATTTTACATTTACAGAAAAATTGAGAAAGCAGTACTGGAATCTCACGAGCCCCACGCCACTTTCTGCTACTGTGGTGTTTTTCCCTGGTGTGGTGCGTCTGCCTCAGTCATAGAAGCAGTGTTGGTAGTCAGCGTCCTGGCGGCAGTGTTGATAATCAGCATCAGCTCAGGCCGTCCTTCATCTGTGTCCCCTCAGTCTTCCCTCCTGCCCAGGATCCCACGTGACACTTTGTCCTCACGTCTCTGCAGCTTCCCCTGCTCTGTGACAGTTTGACCTGCTCTTTTTGAAGAATGTGTTTAAGATTCTTCTTAATTATTCCAAAAGCCCATTACCTAAAGTGGAATTCTAAATCTCCCTTTAAGAAATAAATAGCCAGGCACAGTGGCTCATGCCTGTGATCCCAGCACCATGGGAGGCTGAAGCAGGCTGGGTTCACTTAAGCCCAGGGGTTCAAGACCAACCTGGGCAACATGGTGAAGCCTTATCTCTACAAAATAAAAATTGACAAGATATTGTGGTGTAGGCTGTGGAGGCCGTGGCCCCAACTACTCAGGAGGCTGAGGTGGGAGGACGGCTTGAGCCCCAGGAGGTGGAGCCTGCAGTTAGCCAGGATCGCACCACTGTACTGCAGCCTGGGTAGCAGAGCAAGACCTTGTCTCAGAAATAAATAAGAAAGGAAAGAAAGAAAGAAAGAAGAAAGGGAAGGAAGGAAGGAAGGAAAGAAGGAAGGAAGGAAGGAAGGAAGGAAGGAAGGAAGGAAGGAAGGAAAAGAAAGAGAGAAAAATGTCCCATCTGACTGTTTCGTAAAGCAGACATGTATCTAACCCTTGTTGTGGTTGTTTAAGTTACAGAGCAGTGATGATCCTCCCGGGTGGGGAGCAGGGTCCTCTGTCTTCCTGGGTGAGAAGCGGGGTCCTCTCTGTCCTCCCGGGTGGGGACCGGGGTCCTCTCTGTCCTCCCGGGTGGGGAGTGGGGTCCTCTCTGTCCTCCCGGGTGGGGAGCGGGGTCCTCTCTGTCTTCCTGGGTGAGAAGCGGGGTCCTCTCTATCCTCCTGGGTGGGGACCGGGGTCCTCTGTCCTCCCGGGTGGTGAGCGGGGTCCTCTCTGCAGCTCCTCCTGTCTCTGTCTCCCCCCTTTCCTCCTCTCCTGCTTTCATGTGCTCCTCCTCTTCCCTGCTTCTCTCCTCTTCCTTCTTTTGTTCTCTCTGCCTGTCCCTTTGTCTGACTTGCTCCTTCTCAGGAGTGCATATCCTCATACAATCTCCACCACAAGCATGTTCTGCCATTTCAGAAATTTTTTTAGCCAAATCTTCAAAATTCCATAAACTTTGGTTTCCTTGAATCAAAAATGTAGAAGATTCTAATACTCATTGTGATAATTAGTACTGAGTGCCAACTTGACTGGATTGAAGGACACAAAGTGTTGTCCTGGCTGTATCCGTGAGGATGTTGCCAGAAGAGATTAATACTTGAGTCAGTGGGCTGGGAGAGGCAGACCCACCCTCAGTCTGGGTGGCCACCATCTAATCAGCTGCTGGCTTGGCTAGGATAAAAGCAGACAGAGGAACATGGAGAGATGACTGTCTGAGTCTTCCTGGCCTCCATCTTTCTCCCGTGCTGGCTGCTTCCTGCCCTCAAACATCAGACTCCCAAGTTCTTCAGCTTTTGGACTCTTGGACCTCAGACTTACACTAGTGGTTTGCCAGGGGCTCTCAGGCCTTTGGCCACAGCCTGAAGGCTGCACTGTCAGCTTCCCTGCTTTTGAGGTTTTGGGACTTAGTTCCTCAGCCTGCAGACGGCCTATTGTGGGACTTCACCTTGTGATGGTGTGAGTGAATTCTCCTAATAAACTCCCTTTCATGTATACATCTATCCTACTAGTCCTCTAGAGAACCCTGACTAATACACTCAACCTTGGCGAGTTATTGAGAGAATTAAGTCAAATAACAGAATCAAAAGACTGACTCACGTCAGGAGCTGAGAGATCTAGTTCCTTCTCTCATTCATGCTCAGATTCCCTCATCTCCTGCAGCACCAAAGGCATGGCGGGCTCACCCTGTAGCACACAGGTAAATTACAATTACATGATCTCATGCTGCCCACTGAATCTTGCAAAAGCTTAAACTTTACCCCACTTTTTCTGTCTTCACTGCCCCCTCCCATGTATATCTGTCTATGACACTTCATTTCCGCTTACATCCTGAAACTCCCAGCTAGCAATTATCTTCCTTGCCTCAGTTTCCCCATTGTGACCAGCATGCCTGGGCCTCCTCCAGGTTCCCTTCTTTCCCATTATTGGGTGCGCTCCTGCTTAGCGCCTTATCCCAGCTGCTCCTCACACCCTCGCCTTTCTCCACATAGATCTTCCTCTTCTGCGCAGACTCCTCCCGGCTTCTCATCTGTTCTGAAAGTCAGCACAATTCCACGATCCTCAAATCACATTGCACACCAAGGACCCCGATGCTCACCTATTGCCTGGAACATTCACCTTGCCCCACCACCCTCCTGTTCCTGCCTATCCAGCATGGATTTCCTCACAGCACTGGCCTAGAACAAAATCAACCTGCAACTTTCAGCAATTCCATTTCTTCTGACTCAATGAAAACATGGATGGGGCTCTGTCTTCACCCAGGACAGGCCCCTCCTGCACTTGGATGACTTTGCGCACTTCCCAATGTCCTGTCACGTTGAGTTTGCTTCAACTTCTATTTGTTCAATGAAATCAGTTTAACATTTTCGGAAAACATTCCTACATTCCACACCCAGTGCTGAGGGTAGGATCTCTGCTGAAAGCCACACCTGCTCTGGTCCACCTGCTGAAAGCCACACCTGCTCAAGTCACCCGCTGAAAGCCACACCTGCTTAGGTCACCTGCTGAAAGCCACAACTGCTTAGATCACCTGCTGAAAGCCACAGCTGCTTAGGTCACCTGCTGAAAGCCACACCTGCTCAGACCCACCTGCATCCTGTGCTGCAGGAAGACAGAGGGGGCTTCTACTTTCATCCGCCTTCCACATGCCATGCAGTGCATCTCATCCATCTCATCCATAGGTTCTTAATGCCATCCACAATCTGCTGACAAGGAAATTTGGAAAGTCTCCCTAGGTTTACATCTGTGTGATCCAAGGGGAAGTGCCAGACCCGCCGGAGAACTGAGTCCCAGCTTCCTAAGCCCCTGTGTCTTTCCACTCCCTATCCCAGGTGGTGCAGAGGCATGTTTGTCAGTTGGGGAATGGGTGTCCTGGGAGGCACAGTGTTGTTTTAGTACTGGGGGACTGCCCTCTCTTTCATTAGCAAATGTTTAAGCAACATTGTAAACATTTTTCTTGCAATAACCCATTAATGCTCACATGAGCCCAATTATGTAATGAATTAGTGATAAAGATTTTCTATTACAAACAGGAAGGGGGTGCTCCAGAGGCGAAGGCCCTGCCTGAGAACACAGGACTGCTAAGTCTGGGCAGATGGAAGCAGGGTCAGCCCACAGGACCCTTGCATCTAACCACTGCACAAAGCCCTGCCCTCCAAGAGTGGTGACTTGGGGAGACACCTGAGTGTGGTGGACCCCACGGGAGATCTGGAGGAGAATGGAAACGCCATGTCTGCCAACCACGAGGAACCATCCAGTGAATACAGGCAGCTCTCCAGGACAGAGACGTGCAACAGGAGCCGCCGGGCACCGTGAGCTCTGCTTTCGTGAGTGCTTGGCATCTGGCCACAGGGTGATGGTAGTTTCTGTGACTCTTTCTATTCAGCATGAGGTTTTCTTCTCCTTTATAGAATCCTCTACTGAGGCCCTGGTGCTCCTTGGCTTAGAGCAATTCTATATCACATAGATCCCCAAATTCCCCAGACTAGAAAATGTGCTTTTGAACAAATTGTATGGCTTTACTAGAGCATGGTGATTGGCAAAAAGAAAATTTGCAGGACTTGGGGCCCAACAGCCTGACAATCACAGATCAATCTCTGTAGTTTTTGTCCACCCATTGTGGCAAAGGGAGAATCTGAACTGTGGTCTTGAAACCAGCGGCTGATGTGAAGCCCCTTGGGACGCAGTGGTGAGGAGCTCCTGCGCCAGAGTCATCCGGCTGCACGTCCGGTGCTGCGTGACCTTAGAGGAGTCATCAGCACTCCCTAAACGCCAACACTTCCAGCACTGAAGAGGGGGTGTTGGTAGTGACTACAGCATGGGGACTAGTGGCACCAAACACTTTGCCACGCGGAATAAGCAGGGCGGTCCGTGGATACCCACATGGTGTGGTGTGTTCCTGAAGAGCCCAGATCATCTGTCCCCTGCTCCCCCATCCGCAGAGCATTCAGACATCAGACCTTCTTACACGACTCACCCACACCGGAATAGAGGGGGCTGCTGTATTATTTTTGCTTGAAAGTGATGATGGTGATGGAGGTTGTGAGACTTTGGGTCTGGTCTTAGTTTAAAAGGATTTAAGCAAGAGACACACAGCAAAGGAGATGCAGTGTGAAGTAATTTATTGCAAAGGAAAAATAATATTTTGAAAGTTAGGTGCAGAATAGTCAGGAGAACTTGGGAGAGAGAAGATTCAGGGCGGGTCCTCTCCGGGGTGAGACAGCAGAGACCAGCAGGAGGGAGGCTCCCTCTGTGGAAATCTTCCATGGTTACCCAGGAGGGTGGGAAGACACGCTGCTTGGGGCGTGTTCCGGATGGTCCTCTGGGTGCATGCATGGTAGCTGTCCATGCTTGCTCACATGTCACATGTCTCAGGGTCTTGTATCTCCACCCAAGGTTTGCGTTTTATGAGTATAATGAGCAAAGGGTCAGTTTGAGGACGGTAAAATCAAAGTGCACATGCTCTCTGCAGGGGAAATTCCCTACTGAAGGTAGCTTTGCTTGAGCGAGCTCAAAGCCAATGCCGATGCCAATGCCGAGGCTTGCTGTGTCCATTGTACAGTCACCACGTACACCAATGTCTACCACCACTGTGGACCGATGTCCACCCAAGGACATGGCTACTTCCTTGACTACCTATCCTGCCTCAGCGATTGGTATTTAATTTAAATTTTGGAACATTTTGAATTTAGAGTTTTTATCAGGGCTCTGCTTCTATCCAGTGCTGACACTCCTAGCGAACCCCGGTGGCATAGAAGCCTTTGTTCTCACATGGATATGTTACTCCCTTCTGACGCCTCCTGTGATCCAAAAACCCAGGACTGACCAGCCCCAGTCTCCGAGGAACAGGCACGTTTTTCCTAAAGATGGATGTGCATGCATTAAGCTGAAACATGTGTACCAATGTGGAAAATAAGAAGATGCATTTAAAAAATGTTTCTACACAGAGTTATTTTTGGTCAATTATTAACTGATAACATGGTTGGATGAAACAAAGTGAAATGAAAAGATTAAATGCCTATTTACTTGAATGTGTGATTAATTCTATTTACTAAATATTTAAAATGAACGTGTAGATGATAGACACAGATTTTACTTTTAGACATGGATTACATAGTGTGGACAAACAGACGAAAGGCCGCTTGGGACTGGGTGCTCAGCAATGCCTCATCTGTGACGGCGGGTGCATGGCGATGCCTCACACGTGACCGTGACATAAATATTTACAGATCCTTCTTGTGCATTTGGCCGCTACTTTTCTCTTGGTTGAGTAAAATTTAAATGTTTTGTCAGGTGCTGTGATAGAGCGGCAAAATGTCAGAAAAAACTGACTCAAGCTAAAGTGAGATTTGACTACCCCCTGGCTTGTAGTCATTTTGCTGAAAAAATATAAATAAACAGAGTTTATTCTATATAAATTACATCTCCTCTATCTAGCTATCCATCTATCTATCTGTCTGTCTATCTATCTATCTATCTATCTATCTATCTATCTATCTATCTATGTATCTATCTATCTGCCTATGTATGTCTATTTAAATACAGTGAGAGACAGAAGGAGAGAAAGTATGTGTGGGCCTGGGCTTGATAAAATGAAGAGTAATTGAGTCATCGCAAAGACAGTTTATATATTATTTCACTCAGGTTACTTTATTTTTGAACAAACAGCAGATTTTTTTTCTTTCTGTTTTTCCCTTGGGTAGTTGGTTTAACAAGAATGTGACCAAATTATATTCATGTATGTAAGACCCAGTGTGCAGCTCTGTCTCAGGAAGTGGAATCACACTTTCCCCACAGGCTGACCTCTGCAGAAGGGGCCCGGCCAGGGCAGCACTGGAGCAGGGGCCACTGGGGTTCTCACCCACCCCAGCCCTTGGATGGCCCCATCACCACGCGGGGTCCCCAGCCATCCCCATCGCCAGGTTTCATGAGGACGAGGTGTGCTGGGAGTGAGTGTACTTGACTTGTGCTCCAGTGTGGGTGTGCACCGTCATCCCTGTGCTCCAGTGTGGGTGTGCACCGTCATCCCTGTGCCCCAGTGTGGGTGTGCACCGTCATCCCTGTGCTCCAGTGTGGGTGTGCACCGTCATCCCTGTGCTCCAGTGTGGGTGTGCACTGCCAACCTGGAAGTTTTCCAGGGAGCTCTGACATCCGACTATTTACTGCGGAGTTGGTAGGAACCCCTACCCATGGGGTGGGACTCTGCTGGGGCCAGAATTCACCTGTGACCTCTGTGCCAAGCAGCACAATAGGCCTGGCGCAGCGCTGCCCTTGTTTGGTTTGTTTTATGCGCGTGCTTCTTTGACATATGGTACTCAGCTTCCGAATCACTTTTGGTTGATTTCCATGGCCGTTTCTGTTTCCTTTCATCACGTACGTTTCTTGTCTGAGCCACTTCTTCCCACGTGGCGGTCAGCTCTGGGCAGCCTACGGGTGTGTGCAAAATGTGTAAGACGAGTGTCCTCCTGTGACCTCCGGTCTCTGGGGCAGCAGTGAAGCCACTAGACCTGCTGAGAACAAAGCTGTCACTTCCCAGCTAAAATGCACCCCACCATGCAGAAGCCCAGAGGTCGCCCCCAGTCCTGCAGGGCCCAGGACCACCCGAGCCTCCATGTCCCTATTTTGGCTCCTCAGTTTCCCCACCTTGTAGCTCATTTCAGAATGGCCTTTCAGTTCCTGCCTCCCTGACTCTCTCCCTGCCTTCCATCCCTCCCTCCGCTTCCTCCCTTTCTCCTGCCGGACATTGGTGCTGCTGGCCACCCCGAAACCCCAGGGGGCAGGGGAGGCCCGTGTGAGGGCCGCAGGACAGAGAGGGGAGCATGGGGAGGTGAGGGCATCCCTTCGCTTTGGTGCACACAGGGCTCCAGTGCAGGCGCCTGCTGAGATCCTGGGAGGTGGCACTCACTGCAGAGCTGACAGACATGCGGCTCGGAGCCAGGGAGCCCCACAGCAAGATGGCACCAGGGCTGAGCTGGAGGCAGCAGGAAGCCCCCCTAGGACCTAGCCTCGCAACTGGCTCCAGATAGCAGGACCTGGAGCTAGGACGTGTTTGAGATTTTTGAGGGCTGGAACACAGCTTTAGCAGCAGCAAGCCAGAATCTTGCAGAAAGCAGCACATTGGCACCTGAGCATGGCTTCTGCCTACAGAGGTAGGAGCACTGTGGCAGGCAGAGGCCGGCTGCACTGGTGGCTTCAGCAGGGACAGGAGAGGACTCAGGAGCGGCCCCCAGGGATCACCCACAAGCATGTATAAAATGGCTTTCAGGACTTCCAGAAACAGTCTGGGGAGGGGATACTTTCTACTGGTAACTAGAACAAGAGAAATTATCATTATGTACTGTTTACATACAGCTTTACAACACGCTATACTGGCCTGGAGAAAAAGGATAGAAAAGCAAACATACTCATTTATTATTACGTAAGAACAATTCATTCATTGAATCCCAAATATTCATAGAGCACCAGCTGTGACAAAGCTGGTCTGGGTGTCCCTGTGAAATGGAAAACCACATATATAAGAAAGCTTAATGTATGGATATAGAAGAAGAGTGAGAGATTTTGTCAATCAAATTTTAAAACATGACTAACAAGTGAAGAGTTTAAAAATACCTTTATTCTTGAACAAAATCCTACACACCCAAATCACAAACATGGGAAGTCATGGCCTGATACATGAGGTTTTGCGTGTTAGCAGACGACTGCGTCGCACTTTTTCTTTTATAGTCAGAAGCGTGTGAAACGGGCACGTGCTGATCCTCTGCCTTGAGGAGCTTCGTGAAGTTCGTGTTATGATGTCGCTCTGAAGCCCTTGGAGATGAGCCTGGGAGGTGTTGCCTGGGTGCACAGAGACGCGTCACAGTGTAGACCGTGGCCCTCCCAAGTCAAGCCAGGGGTGCTGCTGCAGGGTGTGGAGGGGACCCCATGCAGGAGCGCGTCATCATCCCTGGGGACCTGGGGGACTCCTGGCAGACGCAGCCCCACCAAGCTGCCCTTGGGCCCCCCGGTGCTCAGTGTCTGGCTTCAGATAGAAAAGCAGCTGTCCTATCGCTTCCTCTTATTTCTAAGCTGCTGCTTGAATGCTTCTTACTCAAATAAAGGATTTCTGACATTGCTTTTCAGAATCGAGGAATTTCTTCATATCCTATGGCTTAGATTTTGCCAGATCAGAGGAAAATTGTGGCCACCCAGGGCAGGCCTGTTCCCGGAAATGGCCTTTGCCAGTCGCGAGATCTCTAATCCACAGGCCTCCCTGCTGCCAAATTCCTGGCTTTTGAAGCCTGCAGCTGGGGAAAAGCCACTCTGCATCAGTTAATGTTTCTTTTTCAAACTTTTTCCCCTTCTATTATTTCACAACCAAACTCTGCCAGGGCCTGGCTTTGAGTTATTAAAGGGCCAAAAGCATCATTTTCTTCTGATGCTTTTAAAGAGGAGGGGAAGGGTTTCCCAGAGATACGTGGTGCCTTCCCCCTGCACACACACTCCAAAATCACAGTTGCCTTCTATGAACTCTCGTGCAGGGCCTCATCTTCCATGGTTAATTTAGCAATAGGGAGTGTGTGCTTCAAAGCGATACCTCTTTCCTACGGAGAAATTTATTTAACCTCAGGAACCTTTATTGCTGAATATATTAAGAACTACATGTTAGTGATGATGATATGAGAAATTCATCTATCAAACCATCACTAGAGGGCTGGGCACGGTGGCTCACGCCTGTAATCCCAGCACTTTGGGAGGCCGAGGCAGGTGGCTCACTTGAGGTCAGGGGTTTGAGACCAGCCGGACCAACATGATGAAACCCCGTCTCTACTAAAAATACAAAAATTAGCCGGGCGTGGTGGTGCACGCCTGTAATCCCAGCTACTCGGNTGTGCTCCAGTGTGGGTGTGCACCGTCATCCCTGTGCCCCAGTGTGGGTGTGCACCGTCATCCCTGTGCTCCAGTGTGGGTGTGCACCGTCATCCCTGTGCTCCAGTGTGGGTGTGCACTGCCAACCTGGAAGTTTTCCAGGGAGCTCTGACATCCGACTATTTACTGCGGAGTTGGTAGGAACCCCTACCCATGGGGTGGGACTCTGCTGGGGCCAGAATTCACCTGTGACCTCTGTGCCAAGCAGCACAATAGGCCTGGCGCAGCGCTGCCCTTGTTTGGTTTGTTTTATGCGCGTGCTTCTTTGACATATGGTACTCAGCTTCCGAATCACTTTTGGTTGATTTCCATGGCCGTTTCTGTTTCCTTTCATCACGTACGTTTCTTGTCTGAGCCACTTCTTCCCACGTGGCGGTCAGCTCTGGGCAGCCTACGGGTGTGTGCAAAATGTGTAAGACGAGTGTCCTCCTGTGACCTCCGGTCTCTGGGGCAGCAGTGAAGCCACTAGACCTGCTGAGAACAAAGCTGTCACTTCCCAGCTAAAATGCACCCCACCATGCAGAAGCCCAGAGGTCGCCCCAGTCCTGCAGGGCCCAGGACCACCCGAGCCTCCATGTCCCTATTTTGGCTCCTCAGTTTCCCCACCTTGTAGCTCATTTCAGAATGGCCTTTCAGTTCCTGCCTCCCTGACTCTCTCCCTGCCTTCCATCCCTCCCTCCGCTTCCTCCCTTTCTCCTGCCGGACATTGGTGCTGCTGGCCACCCCGAAACCCCAGGGGCAGGGGAGGCCCGTGTGAGGGCCGCAGGACAGAGAGGGGAGCATGGGGAGGTGAGGGCATCCCTTCGCTTTGGTGCACACAGGGCTCCAGTGCAGGCGCCTGCTGAGATCCTGGGAGGTGGCACTCACTGCAGAGCTGACAGACATGCGGCTCGGAGCCAGGGAGCCCCACAGCAAGATGGCACCAGGGCTGAGCTGGAGGCAGCAGGAAGCCCCCCTAGGACCTAGCCTCGCAACTGGCTCCAGATAGCAGGACCTGGAGCTAGGACGTGTTTGAGATTTTGAGGGCTGGAACACAGCTTTAGCAGCAGCAAGCCAGAATCTTGCAGAAAGCAGCACATTGGCACCTGAGCATGGCTTCTGCCTACAGAGGTAGGAGCACTGTGGCAGGCAGAGGCCGGCTGCACTGGTGGCTTCAGCAGGGACAGGAGAGGACTCAGGAGCGGCCCCAGGGATCACCCACAAGCATGTATAAAATGGCTTTCAGGACTTCCAGAAACAGTCTGGGGAGGGGATACTTTCTACTGGTAACTAGAACAAGAGAAATTATCATTATGTACTGTTTACATACAGCTTTACAACACGCTATACTGGCCTGGAGAAAAGGATAGAAAAGCAAACATACTCATTTATTATTACGTAAGAACAATTCATTCATTGAATCCCAAATATTCATAGAGCACCAGCTGTGACAAAGCTGGTCTGGGTGTCCCTGTGAAATGGAAAACCACATATATAAGAAAGCTTAATGTATGGATATAGAAGAAGAGTGAGAGATTTTGTCAATCAAATTTTAAAACATGACTAACAAGTGAAGAGTTTAAAATACCTTTATTCTTGAACAAAATCCTACACACCCAAATCACAAACATGGGAAGTCATGGCCTGATACATGAGGTTTTGCGTGTTAGCAGACGACTGCGTCGCACTTTTCTTTTATAGTCAGAAGCGTGTGAAACGGGCACGTGCTGATCCTCTGCCTTGAGGAGCTTCGTGAAGTTCGTGTTATGATGTCGCTCTGAAGCCCTTGGAGATGAGCCTGGGAGGTGTTGCCTGGGTGCACAGAGACGCGTCACAGTGTAGACCGTGGCCCTCCCAAGTCAAGCCAGGGGTGCTGCTGCAGGGTGTGGAGGGGACCCCATGCAGGAGCGCGTCATCATCCCTGGGGACCTGGGGACTCCTGGCAGACGCAGCCCCACCAAGCTGCCCTTGGGCCCCCCGGTGCTCAGTGTCTGGCTTCAGATAGAAAAGCAGCTGTCCTATCGCTTCCTCTTATTTCTAAGCTGCTGCTTGAATGCTTCTTACTCAAATAAAGGATTTCTGACATTGCTTTTCAGAATCGAGGAATTTCTTCATATCCTATGGCTTAGATTTTGCCAGATCAGAGGAAAATTGTGGCCACCCAGGGCAGGCCTGTTCCCGGAAATGGCCTTTGCCAGTCGCGAGATCTCTAATCCACAGGCCTCCCTGCTGCCAAATTCCTGGCTTTTGAAGCCTGCAGCTGGGGAAAAGCCACTCTGCATCAGTTAATGTTTCTTTTCAAACTTTTCCCCTTCTATTATTTCACAACCAAACTCTGCCAGGGCCTGGCTTTGAGTTATTAAAGGGCCAAAAGCATCATTTTCTTCTGATGCTTTTAAAGAGGAGGGGAAGGGTTTCCCAGAGATACGTGGTGCCTTCCCCTGCACACACACTCCAAAATCACAGTTGCCTTCTATGAACTCTCGTGCAGGGCCTCATCTTCCATGGTTAATTTAGCAATAGGGAGTGTGTGCTTCAAAGCGATACCTCTTTCCTACGGAGAAATTTATTTAACCTCAGGAACCTTTATTGCTGAATATATTAAGAACTACATGTTAGTGATGATGATATGAGAAATTCATCTATCAAACCATCACTAGAGGGCTGGGCACGGTGGCTCACGCCTGTAATCCCAGCACTTTGGGAGGCCGAGGCAGGTGGCTCACTTGAGGTCAGGGGTTTGAGACCAGCCGGACCAACATGATGAAACCCCGTCTCTACTAAAAATACAAAAATTAGCCGGGCGTGGTGGTGCACGCCTGTAATCCCAGCTACTCGGGAGGCCGAGCTAGGAGAATTGCTCGAACTCCAGGAGGCAGAGGTTGCAGTGAGCGGAGATCGTGCCAGCACTCCAGCCTGGGCATCAAGAGTAAAACTCAGCCTAGAAAAAAAAAAAATCACTAGGCACCCCATGACTATGTACAATTCTTTCTTGTAAATTAATAAAATAAAATTCTTTTTTTTAAAATGAGGATTATAGTTAAGAGCATTACATTAAAAAAGAAATGTTTATTTAATTATGAAAACTGAGATAATGAGGTAGAGTGTTTTTATTTTTATTTATTTGTTTATTTATTTTGAGTCCGATTCTCGCTCTGTTGCTCAGGCTGGAGTGCAGTGGTGTGGACTCGGCTCACTGCAACCTCTGTTTCCCAGGTTCAAGCATTTCTCCTGCCTCAGCCTCCCGAGTAACTGGGATTACAGGCACCTGCCACCAAACCTGGTTAATTTTTGTATTTTTTAGTAGAGACAGATTTTCACTATGTTGGCCAGGCTGGTCTCGAACTCCTGAAATGAGATCGATTTTAAATGTTGTATATTGCAAAAGAGCAGTGAGAGGCAGTGAGAGACCAGGGTGGCCGAGAGACCAGTGTGAGTTTGCAGCCGAGCTCCCAGGAGCCACCACTGTAGAGATGCAGGCAGGTCTTGTGTCTCTCTGAACCTCAGCTTTTTAATCAGTAAAAATGAGGGTGGTCCTGCTCCTCCCTGGACTCCTGGTGAGGGCTGTAATGATTACATAAAATCACGAGGGAGTGTGTCCCTGTGTGAGGCATCGGGGCCTGTCTGGCCTCCCTGGCGGCTTCTCTCAGCTGTGGGCCCTGCCTTGCTGTGGCTTCTCAGCCACCCTACGATGGATGGGACAGGGTGGGCCAGAGCTTCTCACAACAAGGAAGCATCCACTCATATTTCTCCCAAGAGCTTCTTAGTTGGAGCAGTATTTTGCAACTGTAGAAGAAGTGGAAAAGATAAGTTATGGATTAATTTAGAGATGGCCAGATATGGTCCCATTTGTGTGTGTGTGTTTTGTCATGCATTGAATGAGACATAAGTAGTGATTTGAAGAATACGCTGTTTAAAACTGGCTTCAGGCAGGAGATGGGGGAGGGGGTGTCCTGACAGCCAAGCCTTAAGGGAATTGTTCACTGAAGCTAAATAATCGTGAGATAACTCACCAGAGGCCCCCACTGTCTGCCCTGGGATGTCTGTAGTTAGGATTGACAGACTTGGCCAACATGCAAACGAAACAGGACACCTTGTTAAACTCAAATATCAGATAAGCAAGGGATACTCTTTTAGTGTCATTATATCCCATGAAATGTTTGGGACATACTTATGCTAAAAAAAATTACAGTCTACCCTCAGTTGAAATCCAACTGGTGTCCTGTATTTTATGTGGCAATCCCTGAGTAGACCTGCTGGTCCATAGAGGGCGCCCTGGCTCATCCTGCAGGCTTGAGGTGTCCCGTAAGCTGTGCAGAGCTCTGATTTCCGGATAAAGTTACCAGATAAAGTCACCATTTCTGGTACTGCAGGGGTGATCATGTGTTCTACAAGAAATTTTAAATTCATTTCAAAAATTATCTAACAAAATGAGTCTAAGAAATCCCACAATACCTGTATGACCACAGATAACCAAGTAATTCCATTACAATGACATGGCATCCTTGTTCAGCGGCGTTTCTTTTTGTGTTTCTCATGAAATAATCATGATCACCTCATGAAAAGTGAGGCGACTTTTAAAACAATTATAAAGCTTTTTTTCCCCAATTTTCAAATCTAGCTAGACGAATTTAGTTTGTACTTTTAAATGTTAAAAAAGCAAGTTCAGATCAGTTCATCCATTTCTTCAAACCATGACTGTAAAGAAAACCAGCAGAAATTAAGCCACAGAAATATGTTAAAGTACACTGCAGATGTGACTTGAACCCACAGTCCAGGAAACTTGGGTTTGAGGCTAAAACCACCTCTTAGCATATCTTGTACCTTGCTCTCATGCTGTATCTACTTTCATTTGAGTGTTCAAATTACAGCGTTCTGGTACATTCTGAGTGTTAATTTTCATGCTACAGTGGTTGTTTTCCACACAGCGACCTGAGGTTTTGGTTGAGTACAGTTAAAGTGGTTGTAGAAAAGTCTGATTAAACTCTCATGACTATGACCTTTCAACAAAAGCCATACAAAGACAGCGTGTCTTCAGCTTTCACGCTGTGTAAACTTACAAGTCAGACCTGTTTTGAAACTTTTTTTTTAATTAACAAATGTTTTGAAAAAGAGTTTTTAGACACTTCATAAAATTAATCTTCTGGAAACCATAAGGCTTTTTTGATTTCTTGAGAAGACCAGAGGTTGATGGTGCCTGATCCTCCAGTGGCCGGAGGATCTCAGCGTTCTGGACTATTGACTCTGCACTTTCCCTGGCCTTACCCCGTCGGTGGCAAAACAGCTGCTGGAGCACCAGGCGTCAAGTCCTTCTGCCTGCACCCTGGCGGAAAAGACAAGTCAGAGGAAGACACATTTCCCACAGAATTAAAATGACATGGCAGAAGATCCTTCCCGTAAGCCCAGTAATGAGCCTGGCCTCCACCCTCTGCCCGGTGCTCCGTATTTTCAGAGTCTCCTCGTAATCGGATCTGGAGCTTCCGAGGGCTGCAGATTCAGCCTCAACGCCCTGCTCTCAGATTCTCTTTGATCCCAGCTTCATGAGAATGCTTGTTTTATTTTTGAATGTACTACGATTTTAGTAGCTCACTTTCCTTCTTAACGTATTTTTAATATTGTGAAATATAACATAAAAAATAGGCACAAGGCAAAAACGTGCTCCTCAATTGTTTAATCAAGAAATGTGACCACACCCAGGTCAGTGCACAGAATGGCCAGGACTCCATGAGGCCTGCACTTCGTATGCCCTTCCCCACGTTGCAAAGTTCACTATGCTACAGGCTGCTGTGCAATCACAGTTTTGCCTTTCTGCTGAGGCTCAACTCATCATCACTAAGTACGACGGTGTTGCCTTCCTCGTGAACGTTACAGACATGCCGTCATACAGTCCAGTCCTTTGCATTCTCTCGGTTTTACTTGTGAGGTTCACCTGCTGCTACCTGTAGCCATGGTTCCTTTGGTGTCACTGCTGTACACTGTCTTGTTCTATCGCATCTGTGTTCCGAAGTTTATATATCTATTCTCTGGTTGAGAAAAACGTAGGTTTGTACAGCTAATGCTAATAACATGGCTCTAAATAATCGTGTGTGTCTCTCCATGCCCATAAACATAAATTCCCATTCAGGAGTGGAACTGCTAGAACCCAGGTGTAGACACCTTCACCTTTAGTAGATATCGCCAAACCATTTCCAAAGTGGTTTCACCAATTTTTGTCCCCCCAGCAGTGTGTGAGGATAATTCTCATCCACACGCCCTCTTGCGAATGCCTGGGACCATCAGTCATTGCGGGGGTTGTGGAATAGCACCTTCCTGTTGATTTAGTTTTCATTCCTTGAGAATTATTGAGATTGAGCATATTTTCCTATATTAGTTGTCACTGGATATCTGTATCTTACATAATTTTCTTTTGAACTGATTGCTTTTGCTGTGTTGATTTGCAGAAGATCTTTATGTATTTTTGATAAGAGTCCTTTGTTAAATGAGTCTCAAGTATTTCTTTTTTCTCAGTGGCTTACCTTTTTACTCTCTTAATCGGTCTTTTGTGAAAATAATTTCTTAGTGTATATGTGACCCCAATATAATTTTTCCCCCTTTTTGGCTGGTGCTAACTCCTGGATAGGGTTAACTTACTGGCTTATACCTGCACTTTCGTTTCTTCTAATATACACATTCAAGGCCATAAATGTCCTTTAAGCATGGATGTAGTTGTATTTTGTAAGTTTCCATGTGGAGTATTTTCCTTGTCATTTACTTTATATTACTTTTTAGTTTACATTTTTTATTTGGCATGTGGTATTTGGAAGTGTATTGTTTAATTTTAAAACATATGCATATTTTCTAGTCATCTTTTTGTTATTAATTTCTCGTTTATTACACTGTGGTCAGAGAATGTGCTCGTTATGATGCCAATACTTTAAAATGTAGTGGGATTCAGAGTTTGGTCAAGCTTAGCAAACGTTTCAGAAGTGCTTGTAAGACAGCAACAAAAATATCTTCACAAGCAGCCTCTTATTTAAGTCTTGCAGAAAGCTAAGGCATGAGCACTACCATTACTTACATTTATAGGGAAAGAAATTACATGAGGTCATACTTGTTAAAACTTTTGAAGATCGAAATATATTTTTCAGTAAATTATTATTATCACTTTAGATTTTTGATTTCATGCTCTGAGCTAGTTATCCACTTCTGGTACTGTATGGTTAGGGGAAGGTGTGGGATTTGGTAACTGTGGAAACTCAAATCCTCGCTACCTGTGTGGGTGGCCAGGAGGCCTGTGTGGCCATCTCACCCTGGGAAGGTGACTCCCTCAATGTGGCATGTGTTGTAGGCATAACACATACCGATTTCAAAGACTGTCCAGGAGTCCTGTGTGGCCATCTCGCCCTGGGAGGTTGACTCCTCCCATGTGGGACGTGTTGTAGGTGTAACACACACCAATTTCAAAGACTGTCCAGGAGGCCTGTGTGGCCATCTCACCCTGGGAAGGTGACTCCCTCAATGTGGGATGTGTTGTAGATGTAACATACACCGATTTCAAAGACTCTGTAGAAAAGAAAGAATGTAAAGTATCGAATTAATATTGTCATATTGAATACATGCTGGAATAGTAATCTGAGGAATAAACTGGGCTAAATCAAACATTATTACAGTGAGTTTCATCCTTTTTTTAACGTTATCAAGGCCACTCCTGGAAGATTGAGGTGGTGCTGGCCATGGTGCTTTCTCGCAAGCAAAGTGCAGGCCTGGGAACAGGTACTAACTAACCACAGCTGCTTACTGCAACCTACAGGTGCCCTGGATTTTAACCTGTTTTAATTGCCCATGTCATGGCCATTTTCCACGTCTTTTCTAAATCTGCATTTATAAACATAAATACAAATCAATTACATAGTTGTGTATTCAACTGTAGATAATCAGAAATTGACAAAGAATGGTTTAAGTAACAATATTTTCCCTCTTAACTGTTTGTTAGAAGAAATTGGAAAGAGGGAGTGACAGGCTCTGTGCACTCAGGATGTCAGCGGGAACTGTGAGTCTTCCGTTGTCCACACCCCATTGTCTCTTAGGTTCAGAATGGCTGCCACACCTCCAGGCATCACATCAGCATCCCAACAGGAGGAAAAACCCATCAAAAGCATTTGCTTTGTAGGACTCTGTCCTTTTCTTCAGGGAGGGATATCTGCCCCCATCCACAACTTACAGCTCACCATGCAGAAATGAGTATTATTGTCGCCATAGGCCCCAGGGAGGCTGGGTGCTGAGCCTGCACCGAAGGCAGGACAGTGTGGGGTGGGAAGCTGCAGACCACACCATCCTCCCAGGGGAAGAAGCCGTAGCACCTTGGGTTACAAGGGTTTGACATAACTCTTCCAACATTCCAGAAAAAAAAAATGAACCAACAAAGCATAGTTTGTAAAAGTTTGAAAAAAAGGTTTTCATTAAAAGATCAACAATATAGTTTCACTGAAATATGCTTTTTAGAAACGACTTGTTTATGTTTTTTCTCTTTTCAACCTGAAATCCAGCTCTGATGTTTTATTATTGTGGGTGGAGATGAATCTCCGCTCGTCTTCCCTCATCGGCTTTCCTGACCTTGTGAAGGGAAGACTGGGGTCCCTGACACGAAAGACTTCTTTTCACAGACCCCTCATCCAGGGGCGGGGCCGCTCTCCTCTCCTGGTGGGCACAGGTGGTCTCGTATTTACATCTGAGCCTTGCTGTTGGCGTTCACATCCCCAGAGGAGTCCCGCCCTGGAATCAGACTCACTCCATCTTCCTTTTTGAAGACAAAGTCATATTATGTGATTTCCTTTTGCTTTGCACAAATCAAGATGCTGTTCCACCATGGCTGGGAGCTAGTTCTGCGTCTTTCAAGTCACAAGCTGATCCTTGACCTCAGGAGGACTCAGGGAGGCCCCGAGAGACCAAGGTCCTGTTCAAGCCCATGGAGATGGTGCTCAGGGAGCACTTTTCATGTGAAAAGGAGGCCACATCAGTCTCTCCCCATCTGAGGAACCCCCAAGCAAGCCAGCGGAGACTTCTCCCAGGACCGGGTCCCCCCCCCGGCTCTTCTCCTGTCAATTACATCACCTTTATTTGGCCCCTGCTGCACTGACTCATTTCTTCTGGAACAACTATAATGGATACTTTGTATCTTGTACCTAAGCACAGCCTCAAACATGTTCTCATTGGGTTTGGGCCCATTTCCTTCATTTAGCTTTTTTTTTTTTTCCCTGAGACAGGGTGATAAGCTTTATCTATTTATTTATTTATTTTTATTTTTCTTGAGATAGAGTCTCACTCTGCTACCCAGACTTGAGTGCAGTGGTGCGATCTCAGCTCATTGCAACCTCCACCTCCCAGGTTCAAGCAGTTTTGCTGCCTTAGCCTCTTGAGTAGCTGGGATTATAGACATGCACCGCCACACTCAGCTAATTTTTGTATTTTTAGTAGAGACGGGGTTTCACTATGTTGGCCAGGCTCGGTCTTGAACTTCCGACCTTTAGTGATCTGCCTGCCTTGGTCTCCCAAAGTGCTGGGATTATAGGTGTGAGCCACCATGCCCGGCTGAGACAGGATGATAAGTTTTAAAGAGTAAGATCTGTGTTTATAGTGAGTGCTGGTAAATAAATTTGATGTCTTTTTATTGTATTCATTTTGCAGTACAAAATAACTTACTTGGGTACTAGGTCTCTTGATAAAAAATGGCTGAGCCAAAAATCCACGTTTACCTTCGTGACTAAAATGGTGTGGATATTTCTTTGCCCAAATTTCACATTGAACGGAATCCCTAATGTTGGAGGGGAGTGATTGGGTTACGGGAGTGGATTTCTCATGAATGGCTTAGCCCCATCCTCTTGACACTGTCCTCGTGATAGTGAATGAGTGCTCACAAGATCTGGTTGTTGAAGTGTGTGGCGCCTCCCACACCTGCTCCTGCTCTCACCCCCTGAGATGTCCACCCTCTCTTCGCCTTTCTCCATAATTAGAAGCTTCCTGAGGCCTCTCCAGAAGCTGAGCAGATGTCGGCACCACACTTTCTGTACAGCCTGCAGAACCATGAGCCAAATAAACCTCTTTTCTTTATAAATTACCCAGTCTCAGGTATTCCTTGATGGTAACCCAAGAACAGGGTATGCAGTGAGCCACATGAATCCCACTAATGCAGTGCACATTGTAATCAGATTGCTTTCAAGTTCTGTCTAATTGTCTTCATTTAACATGGGTTGCAAGAACAGTTATATGTAACTGCAGTCAAACCATAAGACGGAACAGGGTAGTTGCTAAAATAAAGCAACATATCAAGAAGTAAGTTCTGAAATTTTTTTGCTAATTGAAATTGGATGATCACTTTTAACTTTATTCATAAACCTATCAAAACTTTAGACATGTTTTGCTAAGCAAAAAGATATTTTAATACAATTAAACAAACATATATGTACATGTTCACACATGGGTATGGGAAAAAAAAAAAAAAAAAGCTGATTGCTGAATTGCTGTTGTTAAGAAGCCAAACAACTGAACCTCAGTCTCTGGCAGCAGGAGCCTGGGCCTGTTCTTGTGATAACAGACCGCTCTGAACACAAATGTGCTGATCTTCTTCAGCTTCACCCTTTCCTGTTCTCTATCTTCAGTGTCTGTCTCGGGACCCACCTCTAACCTCCCTCGTGTCTTCCATTTCCGAAGGCAAGTTCCTTAAGTGGAACCATCTCTGTGAAAGGGGAGGCTGCAATGGTGCCGTGAAGAAAGACTGGGAATGGGTTCTGTGAAAACACAGCCAGGCCAGGTGCCACTTCTGAGTCTGATGCATTTGTCAACATATTTCCAGTCTCCTTCCATCTTCTGCTCCTTCCTCTTCCCTCTGCCGAATTTTGCTCTTCTGCAGTTCTTGAGGCACATTTTAGGCCCTGACCAACAAAGACTTAAACAAGCACCAGGGGAAAACAAAACTAGCTTAACCAGTGCACTGCTAATTATTGCCTGTTAGCACGAGAAGAAGAGCACAATTCTTCACATTTTTGGTTGAGGAAACGTTACCCACACATTCACATGTAAATTGATTCTGACCAAATTGTTTGCAGTAGGAATTTTAGTTTAGCTGTGAGCACTGTCTCTCAGGGGCTGAGAATGAGCCCAGCAATGGGCACCATCACATGCAGGAACACACACCTGCAACACACACACGCATGTAAACACAGCAACACACACACATGCGACACAACACAGACACACACAGTGTGCATGATGCACACACACATGCACACAAGGACAACAACACAAGACACGTGACACCACACACATGAACACAGGTGCCATGATGCACACCACACATTGCACACAAGCCACAGACAACACGTACATGTGACACCACACACACAGTCTGCCCACAATGCACGTGCCCACATGCACACAAGCAACAGCACACATACACATTATGACACCACACACACATGCACACAAGCACAGCAAACACGCATAACAATGGACACCACCACACACAGTGTGCATGGTGCACATGCAACACGCACACAAAACCACAACATGCGTAATGCTGGCACCATACATGCCACAGTGTGCCATGATTGCCACACATGCACACATGCACACACACAGCAGCACATACACATGTGACACCACACATGCACGCACAGTGTGCCCAGTGCACACACATGCACACACACCCCCCACACACTCACATGATAACTAAAAGACTGAGGCATCGTCCGGAGGAAACCTTTCAAAGTCATTGCATCCACAATGATATTGCCTATAAATCTCAGTCCATGCATTCTGTATGCAATAACTATTGCTAGCCTTATTACTGAAAATGCTATTTCTTTGTATTTCTGAGCTGAAATTTCACTAAGATTGGGGTAAACCTAACTTTGATTTTTCTTGGGATGTACACCTCAGTTTAGGAGACTTGCATGGGGCCAATAGGTTATGTACCTAGTATTTATATAATGCTTACCAGGTGTCAGGCACTGCTTCAAATGCTTTGTAAATATTAACTCATTTAATCTGCACAATAAATTCAGAGGAATGTGTGATTTTATAAATGAAGAAGCTTAAGGACAGAGATGTGAAGTAACTTGCCCAAGGCGAGATAGCATTAGGAAGACAAGTGGCATCTGAACTTCTTGCCTGGCTCCAAAGCTCATCCTCTCAGTCAGACCTCCTGAGGCCACCATCTCTCTGCTCACTTGGCCTTCTAGTTACAACACCCACCAGGCTGGGCCCCAGAACTACTTTGTGAAAGTGGCTGTCGACCCGGTTTTCCTAAACACACCTGATATTCCTGTCTGATGCTTCTTTATTTCATGCCAGGAAGCAAAGAACTGGCTCCAACTGGCTCCAAATGCTTAGACTTCCCCTCCACACACAGAGGAGAGGTCTCGGTCTGTCATGGTGCTGGCATGCACTGGGGCCCTTTTCCTATCCCACCCGCTTCCAAGATGCCCTTTCCAAGACTTACCTGTTTTACAAACACCGTTCTTTTTTGTCTGAAAACTTCCAAGTTCTCCTGAAGGCCTAGGCTTTGGGAAAGACCAGCTCTTGATATGCAGCTACTTCTGTGTGAAGAGGGAGAAGAGAAGGAGGAAGCGGCAGGGAGAGGAAAACCTCGTGTGTGTGCACATTCCAAAGCACCCCACAGCCACAAACAGCAGATCTGATGTTTTATGATACCTTTTTACTAAATTATTGTGTTTCTTTCCTTCGTTCTGCTGGCCCAAGTCCTAGGTGCTTACCACCAGCTGATGAGGTGGGCTTATTGGATGCCGCCGAGATTTGAAACAAGAGTCTTCCAAACCAAAGTTTCGACTGTGAAGTCATTTCTTGCTTAAAGGGTCAGTGCAATCTCCTTAAAAAGGAATGGAACATCTTAGCACTCTGTATCTTTTGGCAGAGACGCAGGCTTCAAAATAAATGTTTTCCTGTAAACGGGTCCTTACTAAGTGTTAGGGTGAGTAAGTATGTGCTCTTGAAATATGCTATGGTGGAATGAAAGCTTCAGTCACCTGCAGACATTTCCCCGATGGAGATAAGCTTCTTCCAGTCCAGGCCTGGAGTTTCCCTTACTCCATTGGAAAGGAACCCGGACTGGTGATGATGACAAGCTGGCAGTGTGGCTTTCATGCACCAGGGCCAGTGATGGAAATACCCTGTTACCCAAGGCTCACGGAATGATATAAACTTGGGGATGGAAGGGACACAATGCCGGGGGAAAAGCACAAAGCAGCCTGGAGACAAGAAACAGACTCACCAATCAAACGCTGTGCCTTTTCCCCCCAGTCCCAGGATGGCTGCCCTCATGATTGTGGTGGAATCCCTGTCATCCAGCGCCACTGTGCTGGGCTGGCAATGCCGGTGCTCTCTATTAGCTACAAGGACAAAGAAAGATTTTAATTTAGTGTCAGAGTAATGAAAATGCCCTCTTCCATGGAAACTGTAACACTGGCAGGGTTTTAAGTTAATGGAATCAGATATTTAAAAAGGATTTGCAGAAAGGAATTAGGAAGAATGCTTCAAAAACCTTTTAAATGCTGCTTAGTAGATGCTCAATGGTTACCTAAATCAAAGATGTGGTTTGCCCATATATTTATTTTAATAATGTAAAATATGTCTACATGTACTAATTATCTATATTTATCTATCTGAATTTTTTCCTCAATGACCAATACACAATGAGTGGCATACGCTGCATGTGTACTGTTTTAAAGACATAATGTATATTTAGGAAAAGAGGTTTCACATTGCTGCCACTTTGTGGATCACTCTGCTTGGCTATCTTTTTAAATTTACAGGCCTTATTTTCCATTAAGACTGGAACACCTTCCAAAATGTTTTTTTTTTTATACATCTATAATAAGACCAAATAACAGTAGTGGCAAATTCACTATGCTCTTGAAGCATGCGTTGGAACTCTCTCTTTGCACGGGTGAATGAGTCGCCAAACAGATCACCTGCATGGAAAGTCCTTTGCTCGTTTTGTGGGTCTGAGTTGCTGCCAACTTTTTCCATGTTCTGAAGGAGACGCAAGATGGCCCTGTTAAAAAGTCCTGCTTGGCGTTTGTCAAGGACGTTCTGCTCGGGAGAGAGATTGAGGCTTCCTATGCAAAAACCCTGCAGGCTGGGGAAGTGCAGCTCGAGCTGACCCTTTGTTTGGGGAGCTGATGAAGACACATGCCACGGGAATGAGAAAGCTACTCCTTAAGCATCAGTAACAGAGGGTGTCATGTGGATAATACAGGGGCTGAAAAATAATAAGATTATTTGGGTGTCCCCACCCAAATCTCATATTGAATTCCCACATGTTGTAGGAGGGACCTGGTGGGAGGTGATGGAATCATGGGGGCGGGCCTTTCCTATGCTGTTCTCATGATCATGAGTGGGTCTCACGAGATCTGATGGTTTTAAAAACAGGGGTTTCCCTGCACATGCTCTCTTCTCTTGTCGGCCACCATGTGAGACATGCCTTTCACATTCTGCCATGATTGTGAGGCCTTTCCAGCCACACAGAACTGGGTCCATTAAACCTCTCTTTTGTAAATTGCCCAGTCTCAGATATGTCTTTATCAGCAGCGTGAAAACACTAATACAGGTGGGTTCAGACAAAGAACTGTTGGCTCCACATGGTGGCAGCTCCTATGCCTCCCACCTGAGCTGAGGGTCTGTGGCTGCAGGCCCAGCTCCGGGAAGGAGCTGCTGGAAACTGTGGAATGAAATGAAATAGTCCCAACTACAGTTTTCTCGTCATCTGTTGAAAAGACTTCAATGCTTACAAAATAACTATTATTGGTAGTAATAGTCCAGGCCCATGACATTCTTTAATATTCAGGAGTATCAGAAATTTAAAGATTAGACTTAGTTATAAATGGAATATTTATTTAGGAACTTAGAGACATCTGGGCATTTCATGTAATGAAAGTAGCAAAACCCTCCCTCTTTGCACGGCTCTAGTAGGAATCATGACTGCTGTTGGAGAGGCTCTCATATACTGTGCGTGCAGATGGTGCCTGAGAGCCGGGGGACGATGGTGTCTTGCCTGGGCTTTCTCCTTTCCACCTGGCAGGTGCCAGTTTCTAACCATCTGGCAGGTGCCAGCTTCTAACCGGCATTGGCTGCCATGTCCACTGTCATCTGTTTAGCTAATGGACAGGGAGCACCTACTGTGGGCCAAGCCACCAACAGGCACCAGAGATTGGGTGGAGACAGACCAAACCAAGCCCAGACAAATTCAATTAGTTGTTTTATGGAGGAAAGAAACAAGGACCATGCATGAGAACAGCTTGTTCTTGACGTCTTCAACCAGACACGGAGGTCAGCTCTCGTCAGCAGCTGGGTCTCCTTGAGGTTGACTGGATGGGAAGGCTGTCTACATTTCACGTTTTAATTAATTTGTAAAAGTGACTTAGATGAATTATTTCATTGACTCTTTCTCATCCTGTGCCAGTAGAGAAATTGTGAAGCCCAACAGCACATATATTTTAAAATGCAGTTATAAAAAAGCATAAATACGAAAACAAAAGCAAAACAACTAACCATTATTGACTGTGTCATACTAAAACACTGTTTTAATTTTGTGGTATGTTTTGGGGAATTTTTCCAATTTATACTCTGAAATAATGTTGTATTCAGAGCATACACCAAAAATAAGAGCCCATTTCTTTATCCATTTAAGATTCTCTCCTTTGTTTCTATCTATTGCTCATTCACTGGACCTCTTGTCCCTTTGACTAACTGTCTTTATTTTAAAGGTCTAATGAAATATTTCAAAGCAGTTATGAATAATCAGATGACAGATGAGTACAAGCCACTAGCAGAGGACATGAAACGTGGCGAATGCTGCCAAAGCAAAGGTTTCACTTCCATTGCTTCCTTCTCCCATTCCTCATGTTATCACTGACTGCATGGGTGTTTATTCTTCCCAAATATCTATTCGTATTTTACTACAAATGTATGGAGGTTTGCTCAATATTTGGTATTGATCAGTCTGTGTATTTTTTTTTAACGTGTATAAGGGGAATCTTACATTTTACATTTTTCATGACTGGCTTTGTATGTTAAACATGTTCCTCATGAGATTAATTCAGGTTGAGATGTGTAGTACTGTTTATTTATTACCCCACCAATGAATGCATTACTATTCACACAGTCTCCTGTTTTCATAGACTTTTAGTTGTTTCCAATATTTTGTCCTTCTGTCTTTATGAAAATCTGTCCCATTAGGCCCTTGTGGAAGCACTTTTTCTAGACTGGAAGTCTAGGAGTGGCATAGCTGGGCCATGGAGTCACAGGAAAGCACTGGAAATCTAGGAGCAGCATAGCTGGGCCATGGAGCCACAGGAACGCACTGGAAATCTAGGAGTGGAATAGCTGGGCCACGGAGCCACAGGAACATGCTGGAAGTCTAGGAGTGGAATAGCTGGGCCACGGAGCCACAGGAACATGCTTGAAGTCTAGGAGTGGAATAGCTGGGCCACGGAGCCACAGGAACATGCTGGAAGTCTGGGAGTGGAATAGCTGGGCCACGGAGCCACAGGAACATGCTGGAAGTCTGGGAGTGGAATAGCTGGGCCACGGAGCCACAGGAACACGCTGGAAGTCTGGGAGTGGAATAGCTGGGCCACGGAGCCACAGGAACTCACGTCTCCAACTTCAGATGCAGCCACATTTTCTCCCAATCTTTGCAGGAATCACACTCCCATGAGTGTGGAACAGTTTTCTTAACCCTCTCCAGATTTCTATTTTGCTCATAAATTTACTTATTAGTCCAGATTCTCCAGAAAAACAGAGCCAATAGGATGTAGAGAGATATAAGAGGAGATGGATTATGACCATTGGCTTCTATAACTATAGAAGCTGAGGAGTCCCATGATCTGGCCTCTGCAAGCCAGAAAGATTCTGGCATAGATGAGTCTGAATCTGAGGCCTGAAGGCTGGTGAGCTGCTGGTGTTGACTGAGGAGTCCAAGACCTGAGAACCTGGAGCTCCAGTGTCCAAGGACAGGAAAGGGTGGATGTTCCAGCCCAAGGAGAGGGAGGGAGTGAAAAAGGGAGGAAGAGAGGGAGAGAGAGAATGTGTATTTCTTTTCCCTGGTAAAGTCGAATATCCTGTACTCAATTTATTGATTCAAACATTAATTTCATCCAAAAGCATCCTCACAGAGACATCCACAATAACATCTTACCAACTGTCTGAGCATCCCTCAGCCTAGTCAAGTTAACACATAAGATTAGCCATCACAATTATGTTGTTTTAAAAGTACTGACATAACTAACTGTGATACCTTGTATCATAATTTTCATCATCTTTTTTCTTCTTTCTTTTGTGCCTGTATTTTTGTGACTACTTTATGACCTTTGTTCTTTGTTATAAGGCCTAGACAATCTTGCCACATTTTATTTAAAAAATCCTGCTGAGATTATAATGAGAAGGGCATGAAATCTATAAATTACTTTGCAGAGTTTTGAGATCTTCACAATATTGAATCTTTCTATCCATGAACATGGTAAATCTTTCCATTCACTTACATGTTTTTAATATGCCTCAAAATTTTGTAATTTTCTCCATTTCTATCTCATGAAAATTTTGTTACTTTCTGTTTTTATGTTTTTTTTCTGTTACATGTAATGTTTCTAAGTCTTGAGTTATTCTTTTTGATGGTGCAAAGGAGTATGATGGAATTTTAGCTGTGATCAATAACGATTTTAATTTTTCCTATTAACCTATTTAGAATAGTGCCTGCTCTATATTGAATACCACATAAATGTTTGTTAAAAAATAAGGAAAGCTGCTCATTCTCTAAGTTAACTCGGAATGTTGCTTCCATGTCACTGTAATTTCTGATATTTGACATGGTTACTTTAGTTAGCCATACCTTATTGGAATAAGAGTATTCTTTTATATTTTTAGTTTGCTAATTTTTTTTTAATCTCACCATGTGGGATTTTTTTCTCCTTGATTTTGTTGCCATAGCAAATTTTGAAAAGCATTAATAGATTTTCTAACGTTTTTGTCTTGCTGACTTAGAATGTACTCAACTATGTCATGATGTAAATATTTTAGTATATTTTTTTCTGGATTTTCTTTCTTAACGTTTTGTTTATTACTTTTGCATCTATATTCGTCAATAAGATTGACACGCAATGCTTTACTTTTATGCTGTATTTTGCTGGGCTAAGATTTTGATATCATATTCAGTGATTTGGGGAGTGTTCCTCCTTTCCTGGTCTCTGGAAGAATATGTGTGGTTATACAGTTATTTGCCCATTTAATGATTACCAGATCACCTCTCTAAAAAGACTCGGAGCCGGGGAGATATTTCTTTTCTGTGTATACACTTTTAACATGTATTTCCATTAATAGTCATAAAGAATATTTGGCGAGGATTGAAAGGTGCCGAGGATCTGTCTGAAAACTGAATGCAATGGACAAAGTGACAACACGCAAGGCAGGGGAGACACGAGGTGAGGCTGGGCAGCCTGCTCGTAAACGCTCCTAAGGGGAAACAGAGGAATGAAGGAGCTGGTGATAACACCAACCACTAACACCTGTTAAGGCTTCATGGCTCTCAGGTGCTTGAGAAGTATACTTCTGCAAACACCTTAGGTTGGTGCTGTTATCTTCCTTCTACAGATAGGGAAACTGAGGCATGGTGCGTTTAAGAGGGTTTGGATCCCACAGTCCTTAGCGGTGGAGCCGGGATTTAAAAGCAGGCAACCTGACACCCCAGTGGGTGCTCTTAACTCTGTTGCACATTTTTTACCGAGGGTGCCTGTGCCCAGCACGCTTCAGAAGGTCACTCCCTGGTGCTGAAAGAAGGCACAGGCCTTCGGGGATCAGTAAGTGACTGGCAGTATGTACATGTAATAGCACATGCCTGTGTACAGTCCTGTGAATTTCAAAGCATCCAGGATGAAGTTAGAGAACCAGAGCAAATGAACAAAATTCCAAATGCTTTCAGAAAGAAAGACACTCAAAAAGCAGCGGTAATCAGGTTGGCATGAAATTGTGTTGGTTGTTGCATCCTGGAGGCAGTGGGGTTAGATGTGTAAAGATGTGAGGAACGGTGACAGGCACCCCCGGCTTGCCAAACACTTTCACTGTCTGAACTCAAGAACCAAACAGATCTGGATTTCATGATATTGCCCAAGAGCAAACTGGCTATTAGGTTCCAATTACACTCATATTCTTCATCCAAAGACCACCAGGAACACTTGTGTTCAAAAAATTAGATTTATTTAACTTTCTGAGACAAGCAAGAGTGGAATTAAAATGAACCAGGAAACCCTTTCAATAACGGGGAGTTAAGAGGGGCTTCTGAAAGCATGGGGGCTTGTGCTAGGTGATTCCAAAGAGAGATTAAGGAGAGGGGAGACAATGCTGGATGGGTGAAGAACAGATTAAGCGGAGGGAGACAATGCTGGATGGGTGAAGAACAGATTAAGCGGAGGGAGCCAATGCTGGATGGGTGAAGAACAGATTAAGCGGAGGGAGACAATGCTGGATGGGTGAAGAACAGATTAAGCGGAGGGAGCCAATGCTGGATGGGTGAATCCCAAAGAGAGATTAAGGAGAGGGAGCCAATGCTGGATGGATGAAGATACCGTCATACATGTCGTCCCAAGAGGGGAGATTCGAGTGGGCGCGTGTGGGCACGGATGAAGTGGCAGGTGTCCCTGTGAGTCCGAGGGGCTGCATGGTGGTATCTGATATGTGCTGGGTTTGCCTCCCTCCTGCTCCAGGCCCTGCTGCAGTGTGGTCTCAGCTCAGCATCGCTGCTGCCCTCTGAGCCTGGCTGGTCCTCAGTTAGGAACAGCAAGATCTGGCTGTCGGCAGAGTCTTTCCTCTTTCTGAAAATCCAGGGGTTACACAGACTCAGACACCACAGTTTCTGCCTCGGATTCAGGCAAATTGGTTTGGCAGAAAAAAACGTACAAAATGTAAATTTGCATCTTTCTTTATAGTATTTTCTCTTAGTTTCAGATAGGAATAGAAGCCATTTGTCATTTATTGATTGAGAGGGTTTTTTTGTTTTCCGTATGTTTTCAAGACAGAAAATAACTTGTGGTTTCAGCCTAAGACTAGTCCTGTTAAAGAGTTTATGCTCATGACTTAGAGGCAGAGGGAAGGGAAGAAGATTGTGTCAAGGAAGGAGAAAGGAGGAGGAAATCTTCCCATAGATGAAAGTGAAGACAAGTCAATGATCCTGTGAGTGGGCGACAAGAAATTTCTTGAGGGCAGGGACTATGCCTAATTCATTTTCCCCCAAAATAGCTAAAGAAATAACCAAACAGAGTAAGTGTTCACTGAATATTTATTAATGCAAACATTTATGAAATGAAGAAGGAAAGAAACAGGATATAGATGAACCCACATTCATTAAAAAGTGTGTGATCCTGTAATGAGGCAGGTCCTGATAAAAACTGAATAACAAAGGGAAGTATTCCAACACCAAAGTAAAATCTGCAATTAGAAGCTAGGAAGAGAAACCGGGCCAATGCTTAGCTGCCTTCTTGCGCTTATCTTCCACAGTGTACATGGTTTGGGGGTCTTGGACAGGTTCCTGGGAACTACAGTAATCTGGCGCCAGCTCTCACACGTGCGATTTGCAAGGGGGTCTGTGCTTGCGCTGCTTTTTAATTTCAAGCTCATCTTTTTCAAAGATATCTACTATTATTTATCTGGCTCTGTATCTCTCCACTTTTGTCAGAGCGTTTGCAGCGTTTACGTCTTAATGTGTTTGAAGAGTTTCTATCCATGTATTGGACACAGTGGCTGATGCACCACCCTTCATTTGATGCAGCCAAGGTTAACCACATCACAGGGTACCAGGCGTTTAAAAAGATGTAAGAAATTTCAATCAGGACATTGTTTTAATACAAATCATATACTTAGTGATGCTGAGGGATCAGAAGTTTGGGAAGAACGTGATTTCTCTCCGGAAAAGTCATCTCCGCAGGCCTGAGACCTGCAGCACAGCGCGGAGACAGGGTCCAGGCTCTCAGTGTCACTTCCATTTCCCACCTCCTCAGCCCTTAGAGAGCTGTGCCTGTGCTGTGCCTGAGCAAGTGGGGAAGGGCTCTTTGGAAGGACTGGGAAACTTCGTTTAAACAATCCTGTAATTAAATCATAGCTCACTGCATGCCTACTGCATGCCTGGCGGTACAGATGCATTCTCCATCCAGTACCCGAGACACCCTCTCTGTGGGCACCTCACTTGTTCCCCAGCAGTGGGGCTGGCCACCGGAGCAGCTGGCCCCCGGCAGGGCCAGGACTGAAGAGATGTCTAAAGTTAAATGCTGGAAGGTCCAATTTGCTAAAATCACTGAAAGAACTTAACACAGATGTCTACCAGATTGCAACAGTGTTGGTTACCACAATACAGTGACTTATTTAAGATAAAGTAGAACCGGGCATGGTGGCTCACGCCTGTAATCCCAGCACTTTGGGAGACCAAGGCAGGTGGATCACATGAGGTTAGGAGTTCTAGACCAGCCCGCCCAACATGGTGAAACCCTGGCTCTACTAAAAATACAAAAATTACCCAGGCATGGAGGCATGCACCTGTAGTCTCAGCTACTGGGGAGGCTGAGGCAGAAGAATTGCTTCAAAATGGGAGGCGGAAGTCACAGTGAGCCAAGATTGCACCAATATGCTCCAGCCTGGGCAACAGAGCCAGATTCTGTCTCAAAAACGGAAAGAAAAAAAAAAAAAAGATAAACTCGTACCTCAGCATCTTTGAGACTTTAGTGATAATGAGACTGAACATTTCTTTATAAGCTTATTTATTTATTTACTTATTTATTTATTTATTGCTTTCAGATGTCAGAGTCTGGTGTTGTCGCCCAGACTAGAATGCAGTGGCGTGATCACAGCTCACTGTAGGTTCAACCTCCTCAAGCTATCCACCCACCTTAGCCTCCCAAAGTGCTGGGATCACAGGCGTGAGCCACTGCGCCCGGCCTACTTACTCTGAAAATATTTTTTTTTTGCTTACATTCATTTCCTCTTTAAAAACTCAAGTTTGTAAGGAAGTTAAGGAGTCTGAATTTTACAAGTGCTCCAGGTAATTCTGATGCCATTCTGAGTTCTGAATTAAGATTTTCTGGATTATAGTAAAATGAAACATCTGTTCAGAACATAAGAAATGCTTCTCTAAATTAGACGTTGTTATTTCCTTTTTGCACATAGGAAAATTGAAGCTCAGTATTAAACCAAGTTGTCAGATGCTCAGTTAATCAGTGGCAGGGTTATGCTTTATACCAGGTCTGTCTGACTCAGGAGCTGGTATTGCTCTCAACACACACTAAATATTTTCTAAAAGAAAGCCAGTATTTGCATCCACTAAATAGAATATAAAGCCAAGCTTTATATTTTTAAAAGTCTGGATTTTAAAATAGATTATTTCATAAGCCAACTGGTTAAAATATTCTGATGTAACTGCATGAAAATTCTAACATATCCTGTCACCTTATGATTCGATGATAACTGGTTTGTTGGAGGAAAAGAGAAAATCCATAATTGGCTGTTGAGAAACTTGAGATGGGATTTGTAGTCATTAAAGCTGAGGATCAGGAGGGCTTATGCCCACAGCCGCTGGGCCCCAGCATGCTGGACACGTTCGCCCGTGATATGGGATGGGTTCACTTCTTTGTTAACAAACCCGTCACCCGAAAGCGGCTGTCTCGCCTCCACTGTAAGAGAGGGTCGGCAAAGGCACAGCTGTGGGAGAGTGTCACAAACTGGTGCACAGATGCCAGGGGTCCAAGACACAGAGTCACATTTCACTCTGGTGTGATCTGCCCAGGGAGGAGTTAAACGTGTGTTCCCTATCGAGAAACAGGAGGCTATTTCTCACTTGGTAAATGTTGACATGACCTGAATGGACAGCATTATTCTCACTCTCCTGTCCAGAGCTCACAGAGAGTTTGCTCATCCTCCAGGAGAGTTAAGTGACCTGGCATTAAAATGACCTTTTATGGGTTCAAGGCAAAGTCAATCAATCCTGAGATGCCATTCTAACCTCTCATCCTGCTGGTAGTTTTCCTTCCACTCTGAATTCCATGTAACTGACAGAGTTACAGCACAGGAGGTGGAGACCCAGCCGTCAGTGGGAGCCATTTGCTGCTGAGTGCCACGGTCTTTGGCCAGCAGCCCTTCCTTGCCTGGTGCCCGGCTGCGGCTGGCAACATCTGTGACTGACCCTAGGGATCCTTGCCTGGTGCCCGGCTACAGCCGGCAGCCTCTGTGAGTGACCCTGAGGATGAAGCACCCAATGGTGATGAAGGAAGGTCCGTTAACGAGCAGAATGTGGAGAGACCAGCAGGAAGAGAAGCAGAGGTGGTGGCAACAACGCTTTCCACACTTTCTTGCCTCGTGGTCTCATTTTTCTCTCCGCCCTTTATCCCAGGAGAGTGTTCTCCACTATTTACAACTAAACTCGGGGCTCCTGTCCTTGCTTAGCTTTGACCAACGTCTTGGAGGATTCAGGCTTTCACCCATTTCATTCAGGAGAAGCCCAAGATTTCATTAACAGTGGGGTTTTACAAACTTCCAATGACAGAGCCTAAATCATCATCAGTGCTGATGGCTTGGATCCTCTCATGGGGCATCTGATCCATGTTTACCGGGTGCCCACTATGTCCTCTCCACCAGGCATGCAACTCTGCAAAGAAGAAAAACCCGGCTCATGCTCTCAGGGAGTGTGGGAAAGCCATGGAAAAGTTCTCCTGAAAAGTAAACACGCACAGCATTAGGAGATGACCGTTAATAAATGAAACGCGTGAACTGCTTTTCATGTGTGCATTGAATGCTGTCACCAAGGTTGGTCCTCTGCAGTGCAGTCCCAGCCTGTTTTGACCCCATTCCTATAAACACCACAGGAAGGCACTACTTAGCTTGGTATTTGTGCCACTTAAACATGTTCCCATTAAGCACATATTTGTGGTAATTGGGGATAATCCACTTAGTCTAGGTTTCTCATGAAAAATGTGTGGAAGAATTCTGTGCCTCAAGCATTGATGAGTCAGGCACAGTGAATCAGAACTGTGTCCAATGCACCCACCCTGCTTAATACCCACCTATGACATGCCCATCTCAATGGTGTCCAATGCATCCACCCTGGTTAATACCCACCTATGCTGTGCCCATCTCAATGACACATACATGTGTCAGAAAGTAGCTGTAATAGCATGTCTCTGGTATTTACGGTTTGGGCTGTTTTGCCTGCTATTTCTCTTACCAGAAATTACAGAACGTCCTTGGCGATGGCTCCTGCACATTTTCCAAGTGTGGTGTTGAAGGAGCAGCTTTTTAATCAGTTTTGTGACAGAGAATCTTTTCTTTTATGCAGTTTTTGCTGAGGAGGGTAGCTCTGTGCTGTTCTGGTTTTCCATCTATCTCGGTCTCTATCCCTTTTTGAGTTGTCTTTGCAGGTTTGTTATGTATTTGTGGTTGCAGAAGTGCAATTTAAACCCCACTGGATGAGAAGACACACTTTATATTTGGAGTTGAAGCTCTGGGCAGATCCCACTGTGCGTAACAGGGTTGCCCTGACACTTCCTATGGCTGCCATGGGTGACTCCCTGCCCTCCACTGGATAACATCATTCTGGGCTCATGGTTCCCATCCATGGTCAAGAGACCCTGTGCCTTACACACGGCTCCTCTGAGAGCCACTGAAGAGGGTGGAGGAAGGGACAGCAAGGAGAGAGGGAAGCAGAGTACTGGATCTGTTTTTATACATTGGGCTTCCATTTATGTTTGAAGTAAGGATACTATAACCACACACACACACACACACACACACACAATTATAAAATCACAGCATCAGGATAACCCAGGATGTCTCATTAACCTGCGAATAAAGAGACAGGGTTATGCTAACAATAAAAGCCCAGATTGTATGGGAGTTTAATACATCTTAGCCCTCTGCAAGATGACCCTCTCACACAGGCTTGGAAAGCGTTTGAGCCAACTAGCTATGGAGCCATAACTCCTATCCGCATGGCACAGTTCCCCAGATTCCAGAGCAGAAGGCTGACTGGCTGGACATCAGAGTGGAGACCTCCCTGCCTCCCTCATCTCTCTGGGTCAGGCACCATCAGAGGAAACCAAGGCTGTGCAGTTGTGCCTGGATGTGGCCTCTCAAATGTTGGTGCCATTGGAGAAGCAGAAGCACACATTTTACAGCGTTTGGAGAGCAGAGACTACAGAGCCCCTGTATTGAGCTTAGAACCAATTTGATATTTATCAAAAGGCTTCCCTTAGGGGTTGAAGCACATTTTAAAATCCTTTTATTCTTTGCAGTTTAAAATATAACCCAGTCCCTTAAATGCCCTCCTTGTTATTGTTCACCATGTATGCCACTGCGGGGGTACCCTGTGCACAGGGTCTGGGGTGTGCAGTCAGGCCTCCTGTGATGGAGGGCAGTGGGGACACCAGGTCCACGGGGTCAGGTGTGCAGTAGGAACACCCAAAGTGCAGGCTCTGCCTTGTGTGGTTCGTGAAGTGGTGCCTTTTCCTCCCAGTGCCTGATTCTCAGCTGTGTGTGCTGTCAAGGAGGCAGGTGCCTTCTTCTCAGGGAGTGTGGGAAAGCCATGGAAAAGTTCTCCTGAAAAGTAAACATGCACAGCATTAGGAGACGACTGTTAATAAATAAAACGCGTGAACTGCTTTTCATGTGTGCATTGAATGCTGTCACCAAGGTTGGTCCTCTGCAGTGCAGTCCCAGCCTGTTTTGACCCCATTCCTATAAACACCGCAGGAAGGCACTACTTAGCTTGGTATTTGTGCCACTTAAACATGTTCCCGTTAAGCACATATTTGTGGTAATTGGGCATAATCCACTTAGTCTAGGTTTCTCATGAAAAATGTGTGGAAGAATTCTGTGCCTCAAGCATTGATGAGTCAGGCACAGTGAATCAGAACTGTGTCCAATGCACCACCCTGCTTAATACCCACCTATGACATGTCCATCTCAATGGTGGCCAAGGGGTCTGGAGTGCATGTTCCTCTTGCTCACTCAGTCCTCCCTCAGCTTTTGCAGCTGTGCACCCCACGGTCTCCATCTGACACCTTGTCCCTTAGAGAAACCCTGCACCATGCTGTGTGCCGGCTCACCTCCCTGTGGGTCAGATCCATGGCCCTGGGGACCAGAGGGGTGAGGCTCCCGCCAGTAGCACTAAGGCCACGTGGATGCACAGAGGCTCCTAAGCGATGCCTGAGCCTCCTCCCGCTGGCTGAGACATGCCACCCTGTGACCTAGGCCAGGAAGGCCAAGACACCTCAGCAGCCCACACACCACCCCACCAGTTCCTTGCTTTCCCTCAGCTCACAGGCATGTCCATCCTCTCCAGGAACACATCTGAGCTCTGTGTCCTGAGGTCTCACTCCTCCTCCCCCCTATTCTTTGTGACTAGAGTGTAAAGATCTCTATTCCAGGCACAGTAGTAGGTGTTGTAGCTATGGTTTCCCCACAATTTTGAGAAAGTTGCTGTTGGTTTCTTCATTATGCAGAAGAAGCTGAGATTCAGAGAAGTGAAGTGAGCGGCTTAAGACCCCAGGTGTAGGGACTGACGGGACCGGACACAGCAAGCTGTTCACCATGACTGTCCTGCACCCTTCAGATCTCAGGAGAACCTGAGGAGGCAGGTGCCGCTCTTAAGCACGTTCTGCCGCCAAGGACACCGAGCCACAGAGGAACAAAGGAACTCGCCAAAGTCACCCACGGGACAGCGGCAGACCTGGGAGTCATCGGGTGAACCCAGCAGGGCAGGACCTGAATCTGCCCTTAAACTAGGGGCTGGCGCCTGTGGTCATTGCAGCCCACCCCACAAATGTTTCTGTCAATAGTTTTGCTGGCACATAGCCACAGGCATTCACTCCACGTAGACATTGTCTGTAGCTGCTTTCAAAGCTGTAGCAGCTGAGTTGAATCATTGCAACGAAGACTGCAAAGCCCAAAATACATATTTTGGCCCTTTACAGGAAAAGTGTGCTGACCCCTGGTCTAAAGCACCAGATTGTACTGCTCCCGCTGTGTGGCAGGCCTTGACCACGGACAGAGTATTTTTATCTACACGGTGGGAGGATATCTGAAGTCCTCTTGAAAAGCTCAATGTCCTACTGCGCATGCACAGCAAGACCTTCACTGAGGGGTGAGAGCTGGAGTGGAGACTGCACCTCTGGGGTGACGGCAGAGGCCGTCTAAGCTGTATATCCATATGCACAGTTTTAACACCTGCAAGAACGCAATCTCCATCAGAGCTGCCCAGGCCTGGGTCCCGCTGCACTTGCGCTTCCAGGAGAGGCATGTAGGAGCCAGCTGGGGCTGGCCAAGGGGAGACGGGCAGGAGACAGACCGCACTCTCCACTGGCGATGCTCCACCCCTGACCACCTAGACCCCTCGACTGGCAGTTATCACTCCTGCTTTTATTTCCTTTGGGATATGTTCTTTCCCAGGAGGCTCCTAGATTCTTTTTCAAGCAAGATTCTAGCAGGCGCCTGCCATCAATCTTTCAGATACATTTGGATGTGTATAACCCCAGCTGGGGCTCGGGTTAAGACGGCCACTACCCTGCATGTCCTAGCACCAGAGACTTATGTCAGAGCTCCTTGAAGATTCCTAGCGCCGGAGGGCTCCTACACTAAAGGTATTCCCTGGTTTCTAACAGAAGCAAATGCAAATCCTCTCCAAAGGAGCGCATTTCTTCGGCCATTTTGTATGTCTGTGTAGCAAGGCGAACCACAAAGAAGCTCACAGTTAAAAGTTACCAGAAAAACCCGAAAAAGTGGCACCAGAAATGACAGTCACAGGAACCAAATCAAAAATGAGCCCAAGGAAAGAGACTATTAAAAATAACCAGACATAATTAGAATAGATAACTTTTAGAAATAAAAAATAAAATCGGTGAATTAAGAACTCAATAGTTGTCAAAGTGAACGATGAGAGAAGTAACATAGAAGATTTCTCTGAAGAAATTACACAGAGATACTCAGAAATATAATGAAATGGTAAATATAAAAGAGGTTAAGAGATGTAAAAAGTCGATTGAAAAACTCGAGCTTCAGTTTAAGCTGAGCCACATATGAAAGAGTGAAGGGAATGGTGTGAAAGCCATACTATGGAAGAACTAATAGCAAGAAAATAAAAAAGAAATCCACACTTACGCATTTTCTAATAAAACTTCCGAACAGCAAAAACAAAGCGAAGATCTTAAATGCAGCTACAGAGACATGAGAAACATCTGTAATGAAAAATTTCAACGGCCATAAGATTTGTGAACAGAAACAATGAGAATTAGGAGACAGAAGAATAACCTTTTCCAAGCACTGTAAGAAAAGAATTACCAGCTGAGGATGGTGTACCTAGCAAAATTAGCTTCAAGAATTACAGCAATATAAAGACATTTTAGATAACAAAAAACTAAGTCACCTATAGGGAGAACATTATTATTAAGTGTAGTGCTAGAGGATGATTTTGAAGGATTTCAGTAAGAAGAAAATAATCCTAGAATGAAGATCTGACATTTAAAAAAAAATTAAGAGAAAAGAGAGTGATAATTGTGTGACTAAATGTAAACAACCATAATGATACAAACAATAATAAAATCATAATATATCTTGGGATTAAAAAAGATATGCAACTAAAATACAAGGAAACAATTGCAAATAAATTGGAAGAATGGTTAGTGAAATTAAAATTTCCTAATGCCAAAGTCTGGTCTTCCCCTTGAAAAGCTTTCAGTGATAGATTTTTTTTTCTTGTATTTTCTTTGGTGGTTTTGGTATCAGAATAGTTCTGGGCTTATAAAATAAGTTGAAAAGTTTTCCCCTCTTTTATTTTCTGGAAGAGGTTGTATAAAATTGCTGTTAGCTCTTCTTTACATGTCTGTTGGAATCCTCCAGTGAAATCATGTGGGCCTGAAAATCTCTTTTTGGGAGATTTTTAGTTAGGCTTCAATGTCTTTAATGTTTATAAAACTCTTCCAATTATCTATTTCATCTTGGTTGAGATGTTTTGGTTTGTGATTTTCAAGGAAGTGATTTATTTCTTCTGAGTGGTCAGATTTATGAACATAAATTGGTTGTTGCAGTCCTTTATTTTATTTAGATCACAGTAGGATCTGTAGTGATATCACTTATTTTACTCCTGATATTTCTGGTTTGTATCTTCTTTCTTTTGTCAGTCTTGCTAGCGTCTGTTAACCTCGTTGATTTTTTTTGAAAAAAACAGCTTTAGATTTTAATTTTTTCTATTAAATTTCTGTTTCGGTTTCACAGATTTTGCTCCCTATTATTTCCTTCTATCTACTTGATTTTAGTTTATTTTGTTGTACTTTTCTACTTTTTTGAGGCATTCACTTAGATAATTAATTTGAAACCTTTACTGTTTTGTAGTATAAGCAATTCATGTTATAGATTTCCCTCTCAGCACTGCTTTAGCTGTGTTGCACATATTTTGAAATGCTGTATTTTCATTTTCATTCTAGTCTATGTATTTTTTAAACCTTTGGAGACTTTTTCCTGACAAATGGCTCATTTAAAAGTCTGTAGTTTAATTTCCTTATGTTTAGAGATTTTCCTGTTGATTTTAGTTATTCATTTCTAGTTTGTTTTCATTATGTCAGATAATAGACTATATGACTATAATTTTTAAATGTATTGAGGTTTGTTTTATGACTCATGATGTGGTCTATCTTAGTGAATGCTCCGTGGACACCTGTAAACATCCATATCCTGCTGTTGTTGTATGGAATGTATTGCTTATGTCAATTAGATACTGTTAATTGATTGTGATTATTCAGATCCTATGTATCCTGGCTGGTTTTCTGCTTATTTATCAGTTGCTGAGAGAGAGGTATTAAAATCTACAACCATAATGTTTGATTTGTCTATTTCTCCTTTCAGTTGTTGATTCATGCATTTTAAGGTGCTATTGTTTGGTGCATATACATTTAGAATTATTATAACTTCCTGGTAGATTTATCTTTTATCATTTTGTAGTGTCCCTCTTTGTCTCTAGTAATTTTCTTTGCTCTGAAGTCTACTTTTTTAGATATTAATAGAGTCTCTTCTGATTTTTAGATTAATGCTGCATGGTCTATCTTTGTTCCTACTTCTACTTTCAAACTGGCCATATAATTGAATGTAAAGTGAGTTGCTAATAAAGGGCATATAGGTGAGTGGCATTTTCTTTATCCACTCTGCCAATCTATGTATTTTGATTGATGTATTTAGGCCATTTACATTTTATATAATTATTGATATGTTAGGGCTTATCTCTGTTTCCACGAGCAACAAATATCTTTCTACTTTTCTTTCATCTGAGTATGTCTTTATTTCGAGTTGAAAGTTCTTTTCATTCAGTGGTTAAATGGTATGGGAAAAACAAGAAAAAAACTATTGGGCTGCTTCTTTCTGGCTTTCATCATTTCAGATGATAAATCCTTTACATTTTAACTGCTGTTCACCTATATGTAATGGGTTTCTTTCTGGTCAATTTCAAGATGCTTTTTCTTTGTGTTCATTACCTACAGGTGTGTGTTGCGCTGTGGGATTCGGCTCAAATCGTCCTTCCCCCGTTAGTTGTGCACACATTAACTCAGTTAATCTGTGCAATGAGAAAAGCACGTCTAGATAAGACTAACGTTTTTAAAACCACGAAGGCATGGAAAGTCAGTGATCCACAGATTAGAACAACATTCCATTGTAAAGCATCTCTAAGGGAAAGCAGCCAAGATAAAAAGATAACGGCCCGAGAAAATGTTTGTAATAATGATGTTTATTGCTTGTACATCTACCTAGGTTTGGTTCTGCCATTGGTTGGGGGTCTGGAAATGGTGCCTCTGGGTCTCCTTCTTGTATGGGTAGGGGTATATCGGATGCCCTGCTGCTGTGCTCATGTTTTCCTCTTTTTAGTCCTTAGGTACCAAACTATTCCACCTTTACCCAGCCACCATTCAGGGTTCTCCTTTGGTTGTTTCTTGCGTTATTTTCAGAGTTTCTAGTTGTAGTTATTGGTATAGGCAGGAAGACACACGTCTATATAAGCTTGAACCGGTCAGAAATTCTGCTGAAGCTACAGTGTCACAGAATGGCAAGGTTTATTTTAGCAAAACAAAAAATAGTGTATAAATCCTAATCAAGTATACTGAAGGGAAAGAAGAAGAAGAATCAAGAATAAGAATAATATCGAAGGTTTATGTAGAGCTGATGTCGTGCTGGGCATACACACTTACGTGCGTGCATATGTGCTCCCTGACTGTAGGAATCTAGCTTCCATCTTGCTGACTATTCCTAAATTAATACATTGAGACCTAACCTCTTTCTTGAACTTCAGGCTTGTATCAGCTTTTGCCTCATGAAAGTCTCTATTTTGCTATGTAAACAGTTCAGACTCAACGTGTCCAAACCACTTTCCATCTTCCCTGCACACCAGTTCCTCCTGCAGATCCCTCACATTTGTTAGTGATGACTTCTCCCTTCCAGCTACTTTGGTCAGAGATCCTGGAGTCGTCTTCTGATGCTTCTCCTTATCTCATCATTCAGATCCAATCATCACCAAGTCCCGTTGGTGCTACCATCAGAACATATCAAGCATCTAACCTCTCCTTTGCATTTTTCCAACTAGCCATCTTCTTAGGCCATTGTCCCTCTCATTTGATGATGGTAGCAGCCTCCTAATGTTATTCCCCCATTTCTCTCTTCTGCCCTTTTCAACACATCAGCCAGAAGGACCTTTGTAAGTCTGAGTCAGACGCAGTCCCTCTCCTGCTGTGTCTCCTACGACTTCCCACTCCAGCAGGGTGAAATCTCTTGCAGGGTTTTCAAGACCTCATGTAATACACCCCACAACCTCTCCTCTATCTAATGCTGCACGTGTCCTCTCTGCCCGTCTCAGAGAGCTCTCCATTCTTCCCCACTGCTACGTGCCAGGAGGCTGAACCTCATGACCTTTAGGTGCAGGCTCCTTGCTTTCTGTTTTCTGCTGGGTTTAGAACTGGAAACACCAGGAGGACCTCGGGATGTGGGAGAAGGGTGAAGCTGGGGAAGTCTCTCTTTCTCCCTTCTCCTCGGCCAGGTATTGGCAAAGGCTGCTCTTCTGTGTGTTCACAGATCCTGTCCAGTGGGCACCCTACAGCCCAGGTTCTTGTGGGGCTCCATGGTTATACCTCGCCTTGCTTCAGGCCAAGGGTTTGGAATGGTTTGCTTAACTGATCACACCTCCACACTTCTCTTTTGAACGTGCCATCTGCTTCCTGCTAGGGCACTTACTTTTTGCTATGCACCTCCCTATTGTTCTCTTCATGGCCTGGCCAGGTGGTCCTCCTTCCTATCACTTTAACAACAAGCACGAATTTGAAGTTGTCATCATTTCTATGTGGAATGCGCTTCCAGACATCCACGTGCATCACTCTCCAGGCTTTCTAAACAGAAGGATTGAGTGTTGTGGATAGTGACTAACTGGGAGCAGTGGTGCATACAGTAAAGGAATTACAAAGGCAGTTTACCTTTACCTACAAGGCAAAGAAAGGAGGATTTATTAAAGAAAGTATGAAAATATGTTGCAAGGATGCAATGGGTAGATCAGCAAGAAAGATGCTGAGTTCCAGGAGACAAAAGCTTGCTGAGTATTTTATAGGATGGTGCTTGTGCTGGAGAGGGATATGTGCAGTACTGGTAACACTAAGATTGCAGTGAGCTCACTTGCATTTTTCTATCAGCTGAGGTGTCTGCTGGTAAGTCAGGCATAGGGAGATTGTGTGTTAGATGGACTATTTGTGCAGGAGGGCTGTGTGTCCTGCACCATGAAGAAAGGCAGATTTATAATTTATCTGCTTTGCCTTTTTGCTTTCCCTGCTCCCCCTACCCTGGCTCCTTTTCCTAATCAGGACCCCACATCAGATAACACCCTCACTCCCAAGTCTGGTCATTTTGTTTAGAGTTAGAATATATCCACTTCCCACTGCAATGCCCTGGATTCCCTTTATCTTGCCTTACTTCACATAGAAAAGCATAATTTATAACTTAACAAAAGTGAGTAGCTAAAGAAGAAAGCAGATTATACATGGCACCATAAACTGTAAACAATAAAAGCTGAATTGGTAAAGATCTTCTAGCTGGAAAGCCCCATACTGAGATGGTGTTAAATGCATCGTTTCTATAAATGTTCATGGTATTTTTATGAGGTGGACACTATTATTTCATCTTATAAATCAGTAAACAGGCTTTGAGAAAGGAATTAAATTGCCCAAGATCAAACAGCCAGTAACGTCAGGGCAGGGATTAGAAAAATTTAACAATTATAAAATTTCATGAAACATCAAAATAAGGAATACATCCCTTCAAAGCAGCTATGAGCTGTATGTATTAGAGCAAAGGAGCAGTGAAAGTTATTGCATATTTCTTGGTACTTAGTCCACGGAGTACTTTCACAGAGTTACTATTCCTGTAAGTCACTGAACCTGACAGTTGTGAGCGTTGTTATTGCCCCAATTCCTGCAGCCTCAGCTGTGAAACACTTTCAATATTTTTCTTTTGTTTGTTGAGACAGTTATAAAAAAAAAAAAAAAAAAAAGAACTACAACAGCTAATTATTTCTGTTTATCTAAATGCTTGTCAAAATGCCTAAGCAGTGATTTGCCGGGTTTGGGAGTTATGCGTGCGTATACATTTTAAATAAACTGTGGCAACAGGCCTTAGCTTTTGTGGCTCCAGCAGGCGTGAGTGAGTGTGTGTGCTTTCTCTCTCCGCATCTGCTGCTTGACATCTTTAATTTATTATTCCTGTTATATAACTTTGTTTTGGTGTTTGAACTTCCATTCCCATGACTTTATGTTGAAAAACAGTTTTAAATCTAGGATTTGCATTTCACCACAGTGATAGAGCCTGGTTATTTTTTGTTATTTGCAATATGGCATATAATATGGCAATAATCTATGCCTAGTCACCATTCAGGGATAACAAAAGACTCATGGCATATTAAAACAAAATTGATGTTCCTCTGATGAGGGAGGTTATTGCTGGCCTAAGCAAAAATGGCCAGAGTGAATTTCATAGGCTGTGCAGCCCTGGAGGCCGTGGCTCTGGTCTCTCGGCTCTGCTCACACCCAGACCCCTGCACCCTTCTGTGAAGAGCCCCTGTGACTTCAAGCCTGCGATGTGAAGTTGCCATGACTGAGTTAGCATCTGTTTCAAGTCTCCTGGGTGACAGAACACATATTTGGGTCAAACTCTGAGGCACCAATGCAGCTGAAGTTGAATAAATGTGACAGATTTACCGAGTTGGTGACTTTTTATGAAGGAAGAAACCTAATGCACGTGTGCGTCTTGAGACGTGTGGGCCTTCTGTCCTGTGTGCAGCTGTGTGTGCTCCCCCACTGGCCCGGCTGCGTGCTTTTCTGCCCCGGCACTCGGCAGCTGCCCAGTCCAGCTCAAGCCAGGATTTTCCACGGCTGCCTCTGAATGGTCTCCAGGCTGCTTCCTCACCTCCTGCTGAGCTCCAAGTGCCATTGCTATGAGGGGACAGGAGCAGGGCAGGAGATTGTCTTGAGTCTTGACTCTGACTGTGCCGTGTGCAGGGTTATCACCTTTACACATCCCACTTTCTTCATCTTTACAGTGGGGAGAGCAATTTTCTTCCCCATCCTGAAGCAGGGGTGTGGTGGAATATCAAAGAAAATGCTTTAGATTTTAAAAATAGAGAAAAAGCCAACAGTTCTTGGGTGGACATATCAGACCTGTCCCCGACAGGACAGATGGCAGCACAGCCAGACTCGCTCTGTGTCCCCAGAGCAGCCCCGGGCAGAGCAAGGTGGGGAGCCGCCCCTCACCAGCCCAGCTGTTCTCACACACTCCCTCTGCAATGTCGGATGGTTCACAACAGGATTTATTGTTTCCTTTAATTTCGCCTTGTGGAAACTCTTGTATCCCTTACTCTCTTGTGCTGTTATTGAAGGTTTTGACTCCTCACATAGACTATGCTTGATAGTTCTTGCAAGCTCAACACGGTGCCTGAAACAGGTAAGTGTGTGAGTGAAAAACAGTTTGGACTGCTTTTTAATTAGAACTATTAAAAAAGAATTTTGGTTGTTTTTTAATTGGAGCGATGAAACATCAAACGATTACCTGCTCAAACCAGAAAATTCTTAGTTTTCCAACTTAGTTTATAATTTGTTTCCTTATATCTTTGGGTTTAATTTGCTGTTCTTTTCCCAGTTTCTGGGGGCAGAAGCTCTGAGCCTTTATTCCAAAACTTTCTTCCTATTAAATATATGCAACTAAAGCTATAGAGTTTTCTCTAAGCACTGCTCTAGCTCCTCCCTCATGTTTTGATATGACACTTCTTATCATTTTTCAATACAAAACATTCTCAATGTCCATCGTGCTCCTTCTATGCGTAACAACGTGGAAGTGTTTGTGCGATTATTTCAGTTATCTTTCTGTTGTGTTACAGTGTGATTGTGTTGCGCAGGAAACCAGAGTTTGTGTGATTTTACTTATCTTTTTATTTTTAATTTGTTGAGATGCGTTTTATGGTCGAGTCTGTTTTGGTAAATGTTCCTTGTTCCCCTGATAAAGAGTTTACACTGCAGTTGTTGGGTGCTGTGTTCTGGAAAATTTAGCTGTGTCCCTCAAAGGCTATTTTATACTTTTTTTTTTTGGTTTGTTTATTCTCTCAGCTTCAGAAACAGGTGTTAAAATCCTCAACTATGCTTTTGAATATTTATCTTCCTCTGCTTAATTAGGTCTTTTTTTTTTTTCCTATACATGTTTAGCAATGTTATTAGGCATGCGCACACAATAATGAGTTTTGTATCTTTCTGTTTTATGAAATGCAGTTTTATCTTTAGGAATATTTTGCCTTAATTAAAATCAACTGTCTCATAGTGCTATAGCTACCTCAGCTGCCTCTTAAACACAGTGTGTTCATGACTCCCACTCTATAGACATTGATCTTCAGCCTGTCTGTATTATTTCATCTAAAATGTGCCTCCTGCAAATTTCATATTGTTGGTTCTTGGTTTTTCATACAGACCATCTTTGTCTTCTAATTAGAGTGTTCAGTTTTATACATTTAATTACTAAAATAATTGTGTTTAAGTAAGCCTACCATCCTACTAAATGATTCTATTTGTCTTGTCTGTTTTATTTTGTTCCACTTTTCTTAATTTCTTTCAGGTAAGTCATCTTTTCATGCATTGATTTTTCTTTTTCATTATATTTTAGTACATTATTTTATTATCCTCTTAGCAACTACCCTAAGCATCTTTGAGTAGCTAATGTTTAAAGTAGTAATTTTAATATTTCTCTGAAAATACAAGAAGCTTCCAATAGTTAACTCCATTTTTGCACTAATATAAAATTTTACTTATGCACACCTTATAAAACTTGCACTAAATTGTTATAGTTGTTGTTTTAAACAGTTCTTGCTATTTTTACAGTTTCTGGAGTGCTTCATTCCTTCCTGATGATCTCTGCTTACCTGTAGGATCTTCTGGACTTTTCCTTCCGCTCAAGAAACTTCTTTTACTGTTTATTTCTGATGTCATTCTGTGGCAGGAAATTGATCAACTCTTCTCTGACTTGAAATGTCTTTATTTCATCTTATGTTTAATGAGGTATGATGGCTGTAAAATAAGTTGCACGTATTGATGAATACTAATACAGTGACATATTGATTTCCCATGAAAACGTGTGTTTCTGTAACCTAAAGGCTTCCTCATATTCCTTGGTGTCCATTTCTCCCTCCGCTCCTGTCTGAGGCAACTGGCAGTTTGATTTCTGCCACTGTAAAGTAGTTTTCATTTTCCAGAATTTCATGTAAATGGAGTCTTAACAGTGCATGCTCTTTCTTACTATGAATCTGGCTGCTTTAATTTCACCTAACAACTTTGGGTGCATCATCCACTCACTGCATCCCCCAGTAGCTTGTTGCTTTTTATGGCTGAGTCATTGCCCGTTGCGTAAGCACAGCACAATTTATCTACCCATTCACCTGCTAATGGACATTTCTATTATTTTCAAGTTTTGGTTATTAAAAATAAAAAGTGATACGAGCATTTGTATCCAAAATTTGGGTCTCAAATGTATTAATTGTAGGATTAGAATATCTGAGCCATAAGGTAGGTGAATGTTTAATGTTTTATAAATTGACCACACTGTTTTCCAAAACGGTTTACATTCCCAGCTGGAGTGTATAAGATTTGAAATTGCTCTCCATCCTCACCAGCATTTGCTATGGTCATACTTTTAAATATTAGCTATTCTCACAGGTGTACAATGGTATTGCCCTTATAGTTTTAACCTCCTTTTCCCTAAAGACTAATACTGTTGAGCATCTTTTCCATTGCTTATTTGCCATTTGTGTATCTTTTCTTGTTCTTGTTGTTGTTGTTGTTGAAATATCCATTAAAATACCTGTCCAACTCAGTCCACAAATGTACGGAGTTGTTTGTTTTCTTACCATTGCATTGTAAATTATTTGTATATTCAAAACAAAAGCTCTTTCTCAGATATTTATTTTGCAATACTTCCTTTCAATCTATTATAATAATTTTAATGACGTCTTTTGAAGAATAAAATATTATAATTTTCATTTTTTAAAATTTATAATGTATAATTTCTTGTGTCCTTTTAGGAAAACTTTGCCAAACAGAAGATCACTAATCCTTTGTCCTATTTTATTCCATAAATGCTACTAATTATTACTGGCATTTATAGAAAATTCCTCCAAACAGCAGCAACGTGTATCTTTAAATTGAAATATTTTACCAGGATAGCTGATATTCTGTGCCACAGACTAAACCTTAAACATGATAAAAGAGTAGAAAACAAGCAAAGTATGTTCTGAGACCATAATGAAATTCACTGAAAATAAACAAAAACATATCTGGAAAATCCCTGAATATATGGCAAATAAACAACACACTTCTAAATCAACGATGGGTCAAAACTGAAGTCTTACACTAAACTAAAATATTTTGAATCAAATAAAATTAAAATACTATATATCAAAATTATCAGGATATAGCTAAGCAGTGCTTTGAGGGAAATGTAGAGTACTAAGTGCTTGTAATAGAAAATAGGAAACACCTAAAATCAGTAATATTACAAGCACCTCTATGCCCAAAAGGAAATAACTTACATGAAAATTAAAAATGTTTCTACCTGCAATAATGAAGATTTGGAATTTGAATTTTATAAAATGTCATTTGCACAACATGGCTTGGCCTGGAGGACATGATTCTATGTGAAATGCTCAGACACAGAAAGAAAACAATTGAATGATCTCACTTATATGTGAGATTTAAAAAAAAAAAAACACCCTCAAATACACAGAGATAGAGTGTGTAACAGTGTTTCCATGGGTGGGGATTGCAAGAGGACATGGGGAATCAAAATATCATAGAAGGTATGCGGGCCAACAGTTCCGGAGACTGGATGCACAACATGAGGGCCTAACTTAATAAAATTGCCTCATATTAAGGATTTTTGTTAAATAAGTAGATTTTAGCTGTCTTTGTCACACACACACACAAAAATATGTGAGATAATAGATACGTTAATCTGTTTCACCACTGTAACCATTTTACTATCTATATTTTGTAGCATCATGTTGTAAACCTAAAATACACACAATATGCATTAAATTGCACTAAAACAAATGAAGCATTAGTATAAATATAACAAAATAGGTGCAGCGTTTGTATGCGTTTGTATGCTGAAAACTGTAAAACACTGATGAAAGAAAGAAAAAAATCTAAGTGAATGAAGAAATATGCAGTTTCATGGATTTGAGACTCAATATTTCAAAGATGTCCATTCTCCCATTTTCCCTGATTTGAGCAATGCAATCTCAATACAATTCCAGCAAGTCTACTTCGTAGATAACAACAAGCTGAATCAAAATTAACATAGAAAGGCAAAGAAACTATAATAATCACAAAAATTCTGCAAGAAAAACAAAACAAAATTCTGGAAAACGAACAAAACAACAAAGGTAAAGTACTCATATAACTTGATTTTAAGACACTATAACGCGACAGTAAACAATACAATGTAGTATTGGCATTGGGACAGTCAATCAATGGAACAAAAGTAAGAACAGAGAAATTGACTCAGACATATATTGACAAGTGACTTTTGGCAAAGGTACAAGTCAAGTTAGGAAAGAAAGAGAATCTTTTCAGTTAATTGTGTTGGAACAATTAGTATGCAAATGTCCCAAATACGACCAATATATACCTTTTCCATATACAAACATTAATTCGTAGTGGATTATAGATTTGAATGGAAAATGCAAAACCATACATCTTCTGAAAAAACATAACAGAAAAGCTGCATGACTTTGGTTTTGGTGGTGAGTTTTAAGATACAATACCAAAAGCTCGCTCAATGAAAGAAGAATTTTTAAAATTTGACTTTAGCAAAATTTAAAGTGTTTGCTTTGCAAAAGACCCTGTAAATATGGTAAAACAGCAAGCCACAGACTTGGAGCTATTACTTGCAAATTTCATATTTGATAAAGTACTTATATCCAGAATTTTTTTTCTCTCTATCATCCTCAAGTACTGCTAAAATTAAAGCTTAAAATAAAATCGACGACACCAAATGCTGATAGGTATGTGAAGCCACAAGAATTCCCATTGCTGGTAGGAATGCAAAAGTAGTATTCTACTTGGATGTCCATACACCTTGGATGGCAGATTGCCTATTTCTTATAAAGATACACGTACACTCATCTCAAGGCTCATGAAGTCCTGTCCCAGACTTTCATCTAAGTGAATGGAAAACTGCGTTCACACAAAAAACAATCTGCAGATGTCTGTAACAGTTTTATTCATAACACCTCAAACTGGAAACAACCAAGTTGTCCTTCAACACATGAGTGGAGAAACAGACTGTGGTGTGTTCACACGACGTAAGACTACTTAACAGTGAAAGGAGTGAGCAACCGACTCACATGACCTAGACGAGTCTTAACTGCATTTTGGTAAGTGAAAAAGGCAGCCCCCAAAGTCTGCATATTATATGCTCCACTTATATCACATCCTGGAGAAGGCAAAAGTGTAGGAACAGAAAAGGGTGCAGGGCTTCTAAGGGTTTGGGGATGGGTTGATGAGTGATAGAACTGTTCTGTGTGGTAGTGGGTGGAAGATTTTTGACTGCATGTCTGAGTTGTGCAAAGACATAGAAAAGCCAAAAAGTCAAATTTATCGTATGCAAATTTTAAAAAAAGCTCAACTAGGATTTGAGGGAATCTCAAACTAGAAGAACGACTGTGACAAATGAATCTAACTGGTCACAAATGATGACACAACTCAGAAATTTTGCAGAATCAGAGAAGAGAAGTGTGAATCTGGTGGGGAACTCAGCCAGGCAGGCTGGGGGCTGTCAGGCCAGCCACTTGGTGGTGCCAGAGGACCTCCAATAGAACCTTGCACATGATTTTACATAATTTAGCCAGACAGCAAAGAAGGCTCAGCCACTGCACTCAATCAATACCAGTGACGACACTGCCACTTGCTGAACACGACGTTGGAGCATGTCTACAGGTCAACAGCATGACACTGATAACACTGAAAAATGGAAAATGCACAGGAGCCCAAGCCTCTACACACAGAGCCTGGGCCCCTTTTTGAATTTCATATGACTACACTGTATAATGAGTTTTGACTGTGTCCTGGTCATTGTTTAACTTTTCTCAGAATTTACTTGGAGTTTTACTGATCAGAGATTTATGGACTGTATAGTAGAGAAAGCAAATATATAAATAAGCATGATTATGCTGGCTCCCAATGTAAAGAATGAATTCATTGTTCTAGTTTTGCTGGCGTTGTCACTGAAGAGCTCTGAAAGAAGCCTTCTGTCCGCTCAGAACCTTGAGGCATCCAGCGGTACCACAGAGTTATAGCCATCCAAAGCATCCGGCATGGCTTCCCTGGTGAAGACATCACACTCGTCTCATGAGTCCACACTCCCTGGCAGCCCCTATAAAACTCTCACCCTGTGAAACTATCACAGGTTCGCCATTATGCAAAGTATTTACCCCCAGATTTTCAACATTATCTTACTTCACGCAGACACAGAAAAGGTGCTTCCACAGGTTCATGCAGTGTACTCAGGCTCATGGTCAATCGGCACAGGCTGCTTTTTCTCCATGGCTCCAAAGCGGCATCCACTAGATTAAGACCTGGAAGTGTTGTCTTTTAAGGAAAGATGAAAAGAGAAAAAACGCCCTAGAGTCATGTGGAAGGAACACCATACTTTGCTTTTGGCCACTAGTCCACAATTAACTTGAGAGTTACGTCACCCAGGTACAACAACACCTGGGCCCCTGTCCCATCAGAAAACCTTACAGCAAAGATGGTGAGGAACGTACCAGAGCAGATGACGTTCTGGAGAACTCAAGTTATGCAAATGAAGGCAACTTATTTCAGAAGAAGGAGAAAATTGTGAGAAGTGAAGTTTCCGTCAATACCCATTGTTAAGTGTGCCAGATGACTGGCTCTAGAGTGTCATCCTCAAATCTGGGGGCTTTCCTTCCCTGTTTTCCTGGGCATTTTCTTAGCATGTTGCCTATGTACGGTTCTGTACTGTTAACAGGCACCTGCTGCCTCTCAGCAATGGTGTCTGTAATGTTCCTCCCCTACTATGCCTTGTTCATCCCTAGTGGCTTCTTGTCATGAGTCTAATTTCTGGTTTGATATTCTCACAATGGGGCTCATTCTGATAATCAGAATCATTCCTAGGCTTGGTCTCACTGTCTCTGTGTGACAGCCAGACTCTTGGTATCAGTGTCTTGTGGCATATATGTTGGTTTTCTGGGTAATTTTACTCAAAAAAAAAAAAATGAAGTGACATTTTGCATGCAACTCTAATATTTGTTTCAAGGCATTCCTATAAATCAGTTTATCAAGATAAACAGTTGGTTTACCTGTGCAAACTTCTGTCAGGACAGCATGTTGCTAATCTGAGCAAAAAGCTCATTTACCAAACAGCAATGTTCTTGTGAAGGCTCACTTCAAAACTCTTGTCTTCTGTCCACAAACCTTATGTGATCACATCACAAACTTTACCCAATCTCAATCAATTTTCATCTTAAAAGAATCACTTAAACCTACCATTTATTCTAGCAAACTCTGGTTCCTGTGTAGTTGATAATTCATACTTAATCCTGACGAAAACGTTAATTCAGGAAATTCTTCTAGCACAGACTGGAGTTCCCTTATCTTCCTCCCTCCCACTATGATCCGGGCTCTTCCAGGATCCCATCTCTGTTGAGGAGGAGTCACTGGGGTTCTGGGAGCCCTGGAGAGACTTGAGACTTTAAAAGCTGAAGATTCTTAAGAAGCTACAATATACATTATTTGTTGTTTTGTTTTATTGATTGGTTCTTGTAGCACACACATGTATGAAAAACTAGTGCTTATCTTTTTGGTCTTTCTAAGCAGTCTTTGCAAAAAATAATTATATGCTGGCTGTGTTTGTGTGTGTCTGTGTGTGTGTGTGTATGCTGGTGTATGTGTGTAATGGGGGAGGTGCTGGTTGTACTGTTTGAGAATAAAGAATACATGGCTTTGAAAAGTCACTTTGCCCAAGACTACATAGTAAGGTTTTTGGGTTTTGTGTGTTTGTTTTGGTTTCTTCAGACAGGGTTTCATTCCCGTTGCCCAGGCTGCAGTGCAGTGGCGTGATCTCGGCTCACTACAACCTCTACCTCCTGGGTTCAAGTGATTCTCCTGCCTCAGGCTCCCAAGTAGCTGGGACTACAAGCACGTGCCACCACACCCAGCTAATTATTTTTTGTATTTTTAGTATAGACGGGGTTTTGCCCTGTTGCTCAAGCTTGTCTCAAACTCCTGGCCTCAAGTGATCTGACCGCCTTGGCCTCCCAAAGTGCTGGGATTACAGGCGTGAGCCACTGCACCCGGCCGATAGTAAGTTTAACAGCTGGAATTCCAACCTTGTGAAGCACTGATAAGAACTGAAAAAAAAAAAAAAATTCAGACGAGTAACTTAAACATATAAAATTCAAATCCCCGTCGAAGTGTATTAACTAGACGTTACTTATTAAATTTCATTAAAGAAATTCCAGTAGATCTAAACATATTGCAATTACATGCACTGATACATTTTTGGAAACTGAACATTTTAATAACCTTGTTGAAATATAATTAATAAACTGTACATGCCAGTTAGTATAGTCTCAGTGCTGTGCAACCACAACCATAAGATAATTTTAGAACATTTTTACTCTGAAAGGAACCCCACACCCGTCAGCAGCCACTCTATTGCCTGCCATCTCCCTCCACCAGTTCCTGGCCACCACCAATCTACTCGATGTCTCCATGGGTTTGCCTGTTCTGAAACTTTCCTATAAATAGAATTACAGAATATGTGGTCTTTTAAAAATTCCTTCAAACTCTGTATTTTTCCCTAAGCATGTATTTAACTGAATTTATGAAATTTTTGCAATAATTTTAAAGGAAACTTTTGAGTTATTTATTTTCAGAAATGGTAATATACAGTATTTTTTTAAAAAATTCTACACAGAGACAAATCTCTTTGAAAAGCTCAGCTGCTGGAAGTGAAGATGCTTTATCTAAATGGGGAAATAAAATTAAGATGAAGAGACGCTAATTTAACTAGATTTTTGAGACGCTAAATTTTGTGATGGGAAAAATGCAAGACATTTATTAGGGAATCCATTCCTGATCCTGCATAAAAGGGCACACACTTTGGCCACAGAGTATTTTGAAGGGGACACATGATAATATTAAGTATATATATGGGGCCAGAATTGTATTTTTAATAGACAAGTTAAAATACCCAAATCCATGCAGGGCCTAAGAATGACAGTTTTGTGAGGAGCAAGCAAGGCCTCCAGGAAAAGGACAGGGAGGGAAAATGGGAAGCGGATGGAGGCTGGGCTGAGGCCCTGGTCTCTGCTCTTCCCTCCTCCCAACCAGCCTGTTTCTCTTTTCCATTTTTTTCTACCCTCTATGACAAATGAGAGTGTATCAAATTCACCTCCAAATGGGCTAATGTACTTTCCAGGTCTCCTTTCACTTGGTTTAAATATAGAAACAGAGGAGTGTGGAAAGGCACTGGCCCCAGCAAAGCGGGTTGGCTTTGTCCCTGGGTTCACTCTTGCGTACTGGACAGGTCACTTCAGTTCTCGGATTCCTCATTTGTGAAACACAGGCAAAAACTCAAGGCTCCCCACTTTGCTGTGGTGGTGAATCAGTGGGGTAAATGCTTAGCCCGGGACTGGCTCGCTGTACCCTCCACAATGACCACTTGAAGTGGATCCCAGAGGCTCTTTACTTCGCCATAAAGACAGTTTAAGAAAACGAGACTTTTAAATAACTTGTCTGCAACTTCTGCAGGAGATGGTAAGTGCATATGGTGTCTTTCTAAGCTACTTTCAGATGAACCATAAATCTCAATGCATTCTCCTGCATTGGCGGGAGAGGCTGCTAATGCAAGCTCAGCCCTCCTGTGCAGCTCCTAATGAGGCAGGCCCCTTAGTCCCCTCTGCTCCCCAAGTCCAACCCCAGAGCTGGGCAGTTGTTGCAGTGTGACACACTTGGGCACGTATGTGAGACGTCATTTTGAAAATGAAGAACCGGTATTTTTCTTACTTATAAAAGCAATCCTACTTCTCAAAGGAGACGCCTGTCCTGGAGGACCTGCGACAAGGTAGAGAAGAGGCCTTCTCCCCTCATGCCTTCATGGAGAGGCTCGTGTTGCTAGACATGGCGACGTCTGTCAGGAAATGTCGTGTCCTCAGCCCTTCACGTAGGCAGGTTTGATTCAGCGTCCTCGGGGCACTTCCTCTTCCCGCCCACATGTGCCCGCGCATGCGCGGTGGAGCTGGCCTGTTCAACATCCGCTAACTGGTAGGTAGCAGGGTTATTGACATCGGATGTATTTAATGTGTTTAATTTTCATTCATATATCTTCTTGGCTGATCTGTCTTTTCAACTATTTTGCCCATTTTAAATTGTTTTTTCCTATTATTGACTTTTGAGTCTTTTTAGATGTGAAGTACAAGCCATTTTTTCAGATATATGGTTTGCAAATGTTTTCTCCAGATCTGTGGCTTATATTTTTTATTCTCTTAACAGTAGTGTCTTCTGACTAGTATATGTGCTTCACTTTGAGTATGTCCAATTTATCAGTTTCTTTTCTTTTAGGGATTGTACTTTTGCTGTCAAATTTAAAATATCTTTGCCTAACTCAAGGTAGCACATATTTTTTTCCTATGATTTCTACCATAATTTCTACTTTTGTATTCTACATTATGTTTATAATCTATTTTGGTTCCATTTTTACGTAATATGAGATACAGATAAAAGTTAATTTTTTTTGCGTAAGATGTTCAATTGTTCTAGCACCATTTGTTGAAAGGCTATTGTTTTTCCTCCATGGAATTATCTCTGCATCTTTGTTGAAATGAACACACCACAGATGTGTGGGCCTATCTCTAGGTGTGGATGCAGCTCAGGTGATCTATTTCTACGTCCTTATGGTAACTCCTTACTCTCAGGCCACCACAGCTGCTGCCGTGCAGAAGAGGCAAGGCCACCAGCGGCCCTGGTATTCGCTCCCCTACCAAGTCTATTCTCCAGGTCTGGGTGGAATTCAGAGCCCAGGCTGCCTCTGGCCTCTTCCACCAACCGGCGGGTTTGCCCTTGTGCAGATAAGCTGAGGACCAACCCCAACACTGGGTGGCTGGTGGCCACAGAGATGGACTCAGCACAAAACTGCTTAGTCCTGTGCTGTGTGGAAGCCAACACCTGCAGCTGGAGGCTGGGTACACTGTGGACTGAGTGAGAGGTGAAGCTGGCTAGGCTTCCGGGTGGGGTGGGGACTTGGAGAACTTTTCTGTCTAGCTAAAGGATTGTAAATGCACCAACCAGTGCTCTGTGTCTAGCTAAAGGTTTGTAAATGTACCAATCAGTGCTCTGTAAAATGGACCAATCAGCTCTCTGTAAAATGAACCAATCAGCTCTCTGTAAAATGGACCAATCAGCAGGATGTGGGTGGGGCCAAATAAGGGAATAAAAGCAGGCCACCGAGACAGTGTTGGCATCCCGCTCAGGTTCTCTTCCTCCCTGTGGGAGCTTTGTTCTTTTGCTCTTTGTAATAAATCTTGTTGCTGCTCACTCTTTGGGTTCGTGCTGCCTTTATGAACTGTAATACTCACCATGAAGGTCTGTGGCTTCACTCCTGAAGTCAGGGAGACTATGAACCCACCAGAAGGAAGAAACTCTGGGCAGATCTGAACATCTGAAGGAACAAACTCCGGACACGCTATCCTTAAGAACTGTAACACTCACCACAACCAGGGTCTGTGGCTTCATTCTTGAAGTCAGTGAGACCAAGAACCCACCAATTCCAGACACACTAGGTTGCTTTAGGCTTTGGAATTAACCCATTTACACTGAAGGCTGCAAAAGTTTTTTGTGAAAAATCAGACCTTGGGAATGGTTTTGAGTGGTAGGATATAAATAGTTCCCACAAGCTTAGCATTCCAATAATGGAACACTAGGCATAAATGGGATAAGGGCATCTTTATTTCATAGTAGGCTTGTTAAAATTTTTCTCGGTTCATAAATTAAGGGTAGAGAAAGCACTCCTTGGTGAAGTCCCACTTTTCCTTAGGGATTTTCCTGGGAGAGGGCCGTTTATTAGCTAGCACAGTGGTGAGCAGCGTTAGAGGTTGTCTCTGAAGAAGTTAAACTGGTTGGTATTTCCTCCCATGTGCAGTTCTTCAAAAGCTTGGTCCTAGGGCTGGGAGGAGACAGGGGGCAGGGAATCAAAGACTTGCGTGGTCACAGGGGAGGAGAAGAGAAAGGTCCTGGCAAGACAGTGTGTACATCTAGGGTCGGCTTACAAAGAACGGGCAAGTGACAACACGGAAAATGTGAAGACGAGCCCAGAGTCGTCTTCCCACTCTCCATGTGTTTGTGATGATCCGGAAGTGACGTCTCCCTCTGGCGTTGTCTTCCGATTCTCCATGTGTTCTTGAGGATCCAGAAGTGACGTCTCCCTCTGGCAACTCATCATTCCAACCCAGAGGACCATAAGGGTCCACGGCTAAACAGCTACATGTGTAAAGCACTCAAGATTAGTTCCTGGGACAACAAATTACTCTAAAATATATGTGTTGCCCATATAAACTTGTCATACTGTGGGAAATGGGTACTGTGGGTTCTGACTTACAGCCTAATTTTAAACCTTCTGCTTTAGAATGTAGAGGAAGTTCATAATAAATTCCTAACCAGTTTATGGTTGAGTCTGCTGTCAGGGAGCCTGTTTTCAATGCAGAGTCTCCCTCTGTTTCTAACCCATGGTGAGTCGAGCTCTCTCTGATTTTACACAGCAAATTGTTTCCTATGCTGTTCCTCACTTCTTAGAATCCCATCGATAAGAACACAGAGTAACTGCCTATAGAATCAGGTTCATTGGAGACTGGGTAAACTGATAAAAATCAATCAAACATAGGGGCATCAAAGAGTTATAAAAGAGGTTATACAGGAAGATTTTCAGTTGGTCTCCACTTCTGAGACGGCTCATTTTTTAATACCTGAGACTAAACCATATCATGCTTCTATTTTCTTTAAGTTGCTTTTAGAATTAACATACCTTAATTCATGTCTGGTATGCTTTAGAACTTTGGCTCAAACCATCTTTTTGGACCTTAGGCTCTTTTTCTTGGACTTCCACTGGGACCTGCCCGAAGCCAGTGGACATAGAGCATGAAACGGCTTCCTTTATTTCTCACACCCCAGTTTCCTTCTGTTTGAATTTTTGTCAGTTCATATCTTAAGGGTAGAGGAAGCACTCTTCCTCCAAGGGGAGGAGAATTTCCGGTCTCCCTCTGGGTTCTTCTCTGGCGAGGGCCCTTTTTAGCGAGGAGTGGTGATGAGCAGGGATAGAGGTCTCTCAGAGGAGGTTAAATTGGCCCTGTACTTTTTCCTCAGTAATTCCTGAGTTGTACCTCTGCATAAACACACCCAGGCTGACATGGAAGCCTGACTCAGCTGGAATCTGATCTCACCTCTCCTCCCTGTGCACTTGCAGGGACGTCAGGCTCTGTGGGCAGCCCTCTGGGCACCAGAACCTTTCCTGACCCGGGCCCTGGTCACTCTCCCTAGAGGCTTTACTTGGGGGAGCTCCCTACCATTTCCCCAGCTAGGAGGAAGCCAGGCTCCTCTTGGGAGAGGTTGGTGATCCAATCCAGGTGATGGGGTCAGTGGAGACATTCTCTCAAATAATGTATCAGACATAAAGGTCAGGAAGTGTCTACCATTCTGGAACATTGGGAATTGTGATGACAACATGACTGTGTGTACTGGGAGAAGCTCTGCTCCGTGGTCTAATGGAATCTATGGTAGACGAAAGTGTCTCATAAAAGGGTTTTTTACTGAATTTGGAAAATTCATGTGTTCAGCCAGATGAATCAAAAAAGACTTTTTTTTCCTTTTTTTAGCCAGAAGCGTCCATATGTTTTCAGATGCACTAGCAAAGCAAAAGCATAGAAACATCACTTTTCTAAAAGGAGGGCAAAACCACATTTTCTTCCTGGAAAAACTCAAGAGTTGAGAAAGGGAAATTGGACGTGTCATTTGGGATTACACTGAGGCAAAGTTGCCATCTGGACAGAAACTAGCACTGGCGAAAGCAACGTTGCCACCCTCACGTCTTCCAGAAACAGCTCCTGACAAGGCTCTGACCCTCACTCATGGATGGTTTCTTGATTCGTTGGTGGGTTGTGTATTTATAATGGCACAGGAGAACGCTCAATCAACATGATCTCTCGCGAGTAAAGTGAGCATTCCAATAGGTGGTTTAAGCCTCGAGCATTTTTAAAAAGAGCTGGGTGGCTTTGTGCTTTTAGGATATAGCTGAAGGTGGAGAACAAAGAGAGAGCCCATCACTGCAGAACGCAGAGCTCTGGGAGTGAGGATGCTCGGGAGAGAGGCACTGCCTGCTCCAGGTACATCGTGGACAGCACACGTAACACAGGCCTGCCAGGCACTGGAGCAAGGTGATGAGTCTTCTCCTCACTTCACAATCGGAATCCTTCTGAAAAGTCCATCCGTAAATGTGTTTCTAGATTTATTCACTCGTGTATTCAGGCCAAATCTTCATGGTGAAATCCTCAGCAATCTGGCAGTTGGTGGAAAATCGGTATTTTTCAAGTCACTTGAATTGTTCAATGGTCACGAGAAACTACAAGTTGCTTATGTTTAGTGAATTATGTTGCATTCAGTTAAGTACCCAACGTACATATAACCAGCAAGTTTTACAAACCTTTGTTACTGAATCAGATCAAGGATAATGATAAGCTCAGCTGGCACCTTTCCCACTGCTAGGGAAAGGACTACGTTTATATGTTAAATATTTACCAAGTGAAAAGCACATAATCATTCATTTAATCCAGGCAAATTGAACGACTACTATGTGCTGGTTAGAACAGTGAAACCACAATGGCCCTTCTCTCCAACAGTCACATCTGCTGTTTCTTGAGAATGACCAATATGATTCTTTTACAAGTGTTTTGTAATTAAAACATTTTACACAGGGACTTTAGAAGTTCTCATATTGCAGACTTTACTTATTGCAGGTGAAGAAACAGACCCAAAAAGGTGAACTCACTCATAAAAATTTCTGGAAGTTAGTAAAAAATAGTTATTGTTATTATTGGAGTACTTTATTATTGTAACTACAAGATAGTTGTTGAGAATCGAGATAAAGCAAGCTCTGAGACACACACCTCTTATGGTGTAAATTGATACCATTATGTAGCAAAGTTACTTGCATTAGCTAACCAAATTAGTTTATTTAACTAAATTGGCGTTATTGAAAGCTAGAAATCCCACTCCAAAGTATATAAACTCAACTCGCAGCTTTCAACCTTTTTTTAATGATAAAAGCAGAAAACATTTAGTATCATAAGACAAAACACAGTTATATAATATAAAAGTTTTGCAAAACATTAATTTTGCTTACTTTGTGGAATGCAATCTGATTTTCTTTTCTTTTCCTCTCCTCTCCTCTTTTCTCCACTGTCTTCCCTTCCCTTCTCTTCCACTGAATTTTATTTATTTAATTAAATAATACTTTCACCACCTATTAAATGTATTTAATGATCCACTAATGGATCAAACTCTTAATTTGAAAATGCTGCCTGAGAAGAAAATTGTGCTCGTTGAGAGAAACACAAAAATGTGCAAAGCAATGTCAGCAAGAGGAGAAAAGTGGAACTATCACAAATGACATGGTTAAAAGGAGCAATCATAAAAGGGAATGTTAAATATGAAGGAAAGTTAGTGAACTATAGGTGTACTTATCTCAGATGTTTCTCAAAAACCAAATGAGTAAAAAACAAGTTCCAGAAGAATGTATATAGTGTATCTTTGTTTATTTGTTAGTCAAAAACCAACTGAATAATGAATTACTCAGAAATCATATATATAACAAAGTTATTTAAAAAGAAGGAATGATTTATGCAAGATTTAGAATCACTTTTATCAAGGTGGAGGAGAAAGTGGAGGAAAGATAACGTATTTGGAAAGATAAACAGTGTGAGCCTCATAAGTACCAAAACTACTTCATATCTTAAGCTGTGTGCTGAGTATATTATTTTTTATTTTATTTTACAAACTGCACATTTATATGTTATTTTACATGTGCAATATGGTATTAAGAATAATAAAAGTAATAATATGTCAGAGAGAGATTCAATATTTTAAGTACAATGATGTTCATGACTATGTTAAATAATAGAGTTAAAATTGGTAACATATTAAAAGTGCAAGAATAAGGAAGAGTAATCAAAGTATTGTCTATCCACATATAAAAATTTTATAATTATGTTTCCAATAAAATTAATTATATTTTGCATATACTTTGATATACTTTGCATAAAAAACATATGCAACTGTATATACAGTGTGATATAATTGTGTGTATATATATTTTGTGTATATATTTATACATATATAAAACATTAGGAATCATACCAATGTGATAACATCATGATAATGATTTTGACTTTTTTTCTATAAAATTTTCAAATTCTGTAATGAGAATAAACTACTTTGTAAACTAGACATGGTCAATGAGTCATTTTAAATGAATCAAATTTAAAAGAATAGCCTAGTGCCCTCTCTGCTAATCCCCACAAAAGTATTAATAAAGTGTAAGAGAAGTTTCTGTAATACATTCCCAGGAGGGTCTTTCATGTAGACACTCCATTAAATTAAGACAAGAATAAACCATGGTCAGCTGTAGTTCAGCCTCCATACTTGGTTATGTCAATTCCTTGGGAAAAAATTCACAAAGTGGAAACATAGTTTTTGACTCCCAGTGCAAGAGAGGGACCAAGTACCACAGGCTAAAAGATCTATTAAATATGTTATTCGTCACACAGGTCTCATTTCTGAGAGTATGAGAATAATGAGTGAGCCATTTTGCCCAGTGAAACTTTGTTAAAATAAAGTTCTTTGTCCTTTGGAGTTATTACTTACCAGCTTCATCTACTGACTATGGAAAATACTTAGTTCTCTAACTTTGAATTAATTATTCCAGATATTATATAAGTACATTATCTGTAACATTTATGTTAAGGTTTTGAAAAACGACACCCAGGAAAATGTTTAATAAAAATTTAAAGTGTAAAATATTAGCAGATATTAAATCCAAAGCAAGTTATTTTATGGGAATAACCTCCTGACAATAGTCTCAATTTTTTAAATTCATTAACAATCTCTGCCTTTTAATCTGAATGCTTTAACCAATTTATATTTATTATAATCATTGATTTAGCTTAGTTTAAATTTACCATCTTGCTGTTGTATTTTTATCTTACATCTTTTGTTTTGTTTTGTTTTGTTTTTATACTTTTTTTTTGTCTTCTTTTGGTTTAGTGAAGTAATTATAAGTATGGTTGACATTTGCACAATGCAAGATTAGGGATGCCAACCACTCCATGCAGTTGAAAATTTATGTATAACTTTTGATTCCTCCAAAAACGTTAACTACTCATGGCCTATCGTTTACAAGGTGAATCATCTCTAAAACAGCAGCAACCACAAGTGTGGAGCTCAATTTACTGTACATATCAAGACTTCAACTTTTTCTTGTAATAAAGTGATTTTTCTTTGCTTCTTGGGATCACTAGTGGCACGTTGTATGAGTCTCATGGTGTTATTCAGTGTTTATGTCATTGCACTAAACACAGTGGAAAACACATGAGAACTGCAAGAAATCACTTTTTCTGTGTTGTGCAATTTACAGGAGCAATGAACTGCCCACATGGAGATGGTCAGTGTTACATGGTGCTTTAAGCAGATACTTAGATACTAGCAAAACTTGATTTCACCCAAATAGCAACAGGAGGTGGCTACAAAATTATTACAGCAGTACTGTATTTACTAGAGTCAATTTTATGCAGTTATAATACCACATTTTTACATTTGTTTACATTTATCTTGACTGTGAAGGGTATCATGTATGGCTTGTAGATGTTTGCATACAAAAGTTTTGATAAATTTTAGCTTTTTGTTATAGATTTGTGTATATTTTATGGTAGTAAATGATAAAATAGACTAGTATTTACACATATTTTGTGCATTCATGAAATACTTAACTTTTTCTTAAATTTCTCTTTTCTAGGTGACACAGTTTGTGAGTTTTCCCAATTATTTCAAATCTTCAAAAATATTCTAATATGTGTATTTTAAAAAATGTATACAGAAGGGAACCTGCACAGTTGGAACCCGTGTTGTTCAAAGGTCAGCTGTATTCCATTTTATTTCCCTTATGTGATTATAAACTGATTGTGCAGAATTATGTTATAGATATTTCTATGACTACAAGGTGTACCTCAACTTGTCTCAGTCAATCTTGAATCAGTATTATGAAATGTAGGCATTACACAAGATGTTTTCAGACTTTCCATGTGTTTGACTAGTACATATAAAATAAGCCTTCCAATGCAGTGCTCTAGTTTTTAAAGTCAATTCACTTTTAGAAAGAATTTGGAAAGAGAAAAAACAATCTTTTATATTTATGCATACATTTACTCTTATTTGACTAGTACATATAAAATAAACCTTGCAATACAGTGTCCTAGTTTTTAAAGTCAATTTACTTTAAAAAAATAAGAGAAAAATCAGTCTTTTACATTTATACATACATTTACCAGTTCTGGAATTCTTTCTAAGGATTCTGGATTCTACCTGTTATGAGTCCCCTTTAGCCTGGGGAATCATCTCTTCCACTTCATAAAATTCAAGCCTACTGGCAAGAAATTGTTTCAGCTTACATTATTTGAAAATGGTTTACTTTGCATTCCTCCATTTTGAAGGATAATTTTCCTGGCAATAGATTCTAAATGGACAGATGTTTTCTCCCTTTCTTTTCACATTAAAAAAACAATCCTTATCTGTAAGTGATATTTTCTCTGGCTATCTTCAGGATTTCCTTTTCATCTTTCGTTTTTCACAGTTTATGATGTGCATAGTTGTGGAATTATTTGCATCTATCCCCTTGGGGCTTCGGTGTCTTGTACCTGTCCATTGCTTTTCATCAGATTTGTGACATTTCCACTTTTCTTTCTTCAGATGGTTTTCTCTTCCCTACTGTCTCCTCCTGATGACCTGATTACATGTATGTTGGGCCTCTTGACACTGGCACACAGCTCAGTTTTTATTCATCTTTATTTTCTAAGCTTTAATTTACCCAGCTTCTACAGATAGACTTTCAAATTTAATCATCTTTCTTCAGCATTCTCCATTCTGCAGTCAAGCCTATCAATGTATTTTTTGGATTTCAGATGTTACAATTTTGTGATCTAGAATGTCCATTTGGTTCCTTTTTCTAACTTGCTTTTCTCTGTTCTCATTCTTCATCTGTTCACTTGTTCCTTCCTTTTCCCCCTATAAATACTTGAATATCTTTATGATCATTATCTTCAAACTTCTATTTGCTAGCTCCAATTCTGGAACCAGAAGAACATTCTGTTCGTGTCTTTTTTTTCCTCTTGTTTGTGAGCCTCATGTCACTTTGCACACCTCCGAATTTTTCATGGTGTATAAAGCATTGTATATAGAAGGGCATTGAAATATTCTAATGTTTTGTGTTTATCTTATTTCCAGAGAATGTGAGCTCTTTTCCGTGTCTGTGGAGTAAAATGAGGAAGTAATCATCAGGTTTCACCGAAAGTCATGTTGAACCAGTGCTACACTGTTACTTTCATAAGAATGAATTTGCCTGCACTGAGGCCAGCCTCAAGCCTTCCACATCCCCACTGTGGCCCCAGTGGAAGGACTGGTCTATTATATTTTCATAGTAGAGTGTTTGATCCAGAAAGAGGAAAGAGGCTGGGTTCAGCTGTATCAGGCCCTCAGTTCCACACACCATGAGAATAAGCAAGACTGCAAATTCTGATTTTCAGTTTCTACTTTACTTACTTTTTCTTTTTTCCTTTTTCCATAAAGTTGATGTTGTGCCATGGATAATATTCAGCATAAACAAATTATTGTTTCATTTGGTAATCTTCCAGATTCTAATCCATCCCACCATGTCCACCATTGCTAATAGCTTGGCTGAACTTACCTTGACCTTGGAGAGTCTAGTCTTCTTTAAAAGGCCTCTTCATGCTGCTTCCACGATTGAGAGACCTGTGTTTTGTCCCCTGGAACTGCCATGGCTCTCTGATCATCTACAAAGCGTTTCTCTTGTCTAAATCAGTTCAACAATGCCTTTCTCTTTTCACCATCCATGAATATTCTCATAGAAAAGGATAGCTATTATACATCCATTCTTCTTTTCATGTTTGTTGTTCTTTCCACAATCATGCATTACAAGTATATATTGTTTTACAATATCAATGCGTAACATAAGAGCATATACTAACATTAAAAATTATGTATAATAAAATTGACCTTGAATATAGGTGATGGTTCTATTCATCTTGTTTTATGTTTACTACTCAGAATACTGAGCAAAATTTAATACGTTTTGAATTGTCTGTACAATGTTAGTAGCTCTAGACTCTGTGAGGTTGGCAGGTGATAACAGAGTGTTGTTTTCTATTAAAATAGACTCTAAATAACTATCCGTGAGCATGAGTGTGTCAGTATTTACCAAAGCAGCTGTGGCTGTAACTCCGTTTGTTAGGTCGCCATGGTGATAAAGTTGAGATTGCAGTTTCATCACGTGGGACCAATTAGTTTCACCCTGTTCTCCAGTTGCGCATGACATTCCCCTTTCTCTCACTTGGCTGACTTCACTGAAAAAAAACACTGGGTGACAGAATGCAGATAGATCAGCACACATGTGTCTGTGACTCATGCATTGGCACACGCGTGTCTGTGGCTCATGCGTCGGCACATGCGTGTCTGTGGCTTGTGCGTTGGCACACGCGTGTCTGTGGCTCGTGCGTCCGCACACGCGTGTCTGTGGCTCATGCGTTGGCACACGTGTGTCTGTGAATCATGCCTGCTCACATATGTGTCTTCATACAAATGATTATGTTTGTATAAATACTGATATTATGCAGATATTATTGCTACATAAATTTAGTTGAAGTTCGATGGTTGGCAAGGAAACTGCTCAGTGACACAAAATATAGTCCTTTAGTCCAGAGAAATATGTTTTTGTATTGTCAAATCATGTTTGTATTAAAATGCCCGGAGCTTCATTCATAGTAGGCTTTCCTCACATATTGTGGAATTGATGTTGTATCTCTAAACATGGACACTTATGATGAGGTAATTATTTCTATTTGAAAAGTTATTTTAAAATACTTGCTGAGCTTTTTACTTGATTAGCGCTAAAATGATGAAAGTTACTATAACTTACAAGCTAGCATAACTCATGTGCTGCAAAATCCCTCAAGAATGACAATATGCAGATATTTCAACTGAACGTTGCCTTAAAAAATTATGGCAGAAATTTAGAATACCTGTTATGCTTAGAATGGAACGGACATAGGGGTGGCTTTTCCACCTCGTCTTTGGCGTTTTTGAAGATGCTAAGTGCTGCACAACAAGACTGATAGAAGCTCACAAACTGCTGTGTAGTTTTTAAAACATCGTAATGGTATCTCTTTCTCTCTTCATACACACGGACACACTTCTATACACACGGACACACTTCTATACACACAACTTTAAATTAAATAGAAATAATCCTTTTTAGTGTATTGTAATTATCATTAAAATTAAAAACAAATATTCTATGCAGACATACTCAGAAATAGTCCCAAACTTTAACCCTGAAAAAATGACTATACGCTTTACATATAAAATATTTGCAAAAGTTCATTGAGAAATGATTATCCTTAGACTAGACTGTAGCTTTAATGGCTCTGCAAGTGACTCAAGTGGCAAAGAGAGAAATCAAACCCACCTCCCAAAGCTTTTTCCAAAAATGAGAATAAAAAATGAGACTGTTATCTTCCATTGAGTATTTTCTACTGAGTCCTGTTTTGTTTCTGTTTCTTCCTTGGGCTCCTTTGGCTTTATTTGTTTTAAATTTTGCTTTGCTTTTGATGTCATGAATTTTTTGTTTTGTTTCTGTAAAATGTATGATCTACGAACACATCTAATTTTCATATCAAAGTTACCATTTCTGAAGTAACACTGCACCTTTCTTACATGAATCTTTGAAATAAGAAGTATGTGATCAGTTAGCTTTTTCGGTAATCGTCACTAGGTAATTTAGTAAATTCCATCATCCTGGGAGATAAAATAGTATATTTTCCCATGTCTTGAAAAAAAAGGGGAGCAACTTGTGAATATGTTTAAGAAAATAACTGATATTTCAAAAATCATTCTATCACTGATGCATTTTGTTATGACTATGAGGCTTCCTAAGTATCGTCTGGAACCTGTATTAGATTAAGAGATAGTTAAAATGCACTGCATAAGAGAAAAATAGAAATTTTAAAGATTGAGGGAAAGGACATTGGAGGAAGTTAAAAGGCAAGGAATCCCAGTACGTGATTATCATATACATTCCACGTTGAAAAGGGAATTAGGAAAAGTTTACTTCTAGGTGCAAAGAGGTCTGCTATTCAGTGTTAAAATATCCAGCTTTAATGACCTGCTCAGGTGGGCTGTAATATACCCCACTGATGAGTCTGTAATGAGCATGTGTTATAGGAAAACAGAGTGTGCTAGGAAGTTATCATGGGCTGTAATACACCCCACTGATGAGTCTGTAATGAGCATGGCATTTATAGGAAACAGAGTGTGATAGGAAGTTATCATGGGCTGTAATACACCCCACTGATGAGTCTGTAATGAGCATGCATTATAGGAAAATAGAGTGTGATAGGAAGTTATCAAGGTTTTGAAAGAGGTGATATATTACAGAGACAGGAGACAGAGTGATGAAAGCACTGAGCATTGGATGTTAAGGTCAACAGTAGATTGGATCAGTGGAGCCCAGCATGGCAGTAAGTGGTGGAGCTGGCATTCAAGGGTTTGGGAAGAACCAGGTCATGAAGAGCCTTTTGTGCTGTTGACTGGGTCGGCCCTTGTGATTCTAACAGATCATGGAGATGTATCTATACAAACACAAGTTGAGAGAGACTAGATTGGGTTGGGGAGACATATACCCAACACACACACACACACACACACACACACACACACAATCTCTGCCAGTTTGGGCTGCTATAACAAAAACATGAATTTATTTTCCACAATTCTAGAGGCTAGAAATTCAAAATTAGGGCGCCAGCAATGCCAGGGTCTGTTGAGGGCCTTATTTCTGGCTTGCAAAGGGATGCCTTTTTTCTGTAACCTTACATAGTGGAGAGAGAGAAAGAGAGAGAGAGAGAGAGCTGTGATTGCCTTCCAAACACACTGATCCCATCATGGGGGCTTGGCTCCAGTCTTATGCCCTCATGTAAACCTAATTACCTCCTAAAGACCGCGTTTCCAAATACCAGTATATTGGGGATTAGGGCTTCAACATCTGTATTCTAGGGGGACACAAGCTTTGGGTTCATAGCATTTCACCCTGTCCCTCCAAATTTTGCATCTTCTCACTTGCAAAATACATTCATTTCATCTCAACTGCTTTAAAAATCTGAACTTGTTTTATCAGAAAATCTAAATTCCAAAGTCTAAAGCTTCAACTAAATAACCTCTAAATCAGATTTAGGTGACACATGAGGTAGAATTTATCCCAGGCAAAATTTCTTTCCAACTATGAGGATGTGAAACCAAATAAGCTAAGTGCTTACAAAACACAGTGGTGGAACAGACATAGCGTGGATATTGCCCTTCCAAAAGGGACAAACAGAAGACAAAAATGGAGTAATGGGTACCAAGCAGGCCCTGGTGAAGTAGAGGCCCAACTTTTGGTCCACTGGGGCATCAGACCTATCTCCACAGCTCTGCTGGGCAGGGGCCACGCTCCCAGGACTCCGGTGTGTGATGGCCCTGCCCCTAGGCTGCAAGTGACCTAATCTCCACAGCATTGGGTATAGACTATTTTGTTTCTTAAGACCCAGGTAATATCCCCCCTCTTTTAAAGCTAAAGAGGCAGCCCTGGTAATCTCTGAATTACTATTTGGGTCATTCTTCCCTTTGCTTGACGAATAATGCACATTGGCAGCTAAACAGCTCTATAGCCCTATCCTGTGATTGCAAATTCAATGGTCTTCCTTCGTTCTGTTCCATCTCTGTCTCCTTCAGTTAAAATTGGCAATTTTCCTGGTAGTGCGGTTGACTAAGTCCAGAGTTCATGTCCACACTAATCTCTATCAAATACTCAGTATGCCACACCTCGAGTGTTCTCTTGTTGACATGCTTTTTTATTTTTTGTAATATGTACAGGTTTAGAATTTCCCAATCTTTAAATTTTGGTTCCATTTTGCTTAACAATTCAATCTTTATTTCTTTCTTCTTGCATTTTACTATCATCAGTCAGGAGGAACTAAGCTACTCCTTCAACACTTTTCTTAGAAATCCACTCAGCTAAATATTCAATTCCAATACGCAGAAGTTCTACCTTCCACAAAACATTAGAACATGAACACAACCCAGCAAATTTCTTTGCCACTTTGTAACAAAGATCCCCTTTATAACATGTTCTTCATTTTCTTCCTAAGAACTCCTCAGAAGAGTGTTTATTAGCAATATTTCTATCAACATCCTACACGTGATTACATTTTATCTCTAAGAAGAGGGAAGTTTTATCCGCAGCCTTCTTTTCTTTCTTAGCTCTCAGCAGAACTGCCATCAGCAATCCTTTTGGAACAGTATCAGCTTTTTCTAGCATGGGCCTGAAAACTTTTCCAGCCTCCACTCATTACCCAGTTCCAAAGCTTCTTCCACATTTTTAGATACTTGTTACAGCAGAACTCTCATCTGATACCAATTTCTGTTTTAATCAATTTGGGCTGCAGTAACAAAAAATGCCATAGACTGTTGGCTTAAACAATAGAAATTTATTTCTCACACTTCTAAAGACTGGAGGTCTGACATCAGGACACCAGCATGATAAGGTTCTGATGAGTGCCCTCTTTCAGGTTTGTAGACAGCTCCCTTTTGCTCTATCCTCACATGGCAGACAGAGAGAGAGAGAGAGAGAGAGAGAGAGAGAGAGAGAGAGAGAGAGCTCGGATCTCTTTATCCCCTTATAAAGGTACTAATTCCTATGAGGGAGGCTCCACTTTCATGATCCCATCTAACCCTAATCACCACCCAAAGGCCCTACCTCCAAATATTATCATACTGGGGTACTGACAATTTGAACCTCAGTCAACATATGGATTTTGAAGGGGACACAGACAAAAACATTTCCTCCCTTTCTCTCTCTCTCTCCATACATGCGCACACACACATATATACACACACATGGACATATATATACACACACACATATATATATGTATATACAAACACAAACATTTCCTCCCTTTCTCTCTCTCCATATGCATGCACACACACACACACATATATACACACATGCACACATATATATACACACACATATGTATATGTATATACAAACACAAACATTTCATCCCTTTCTCTCTCCATACACACACACACACATATACACACACACGTATATACAAACACAAACATTTCCTCCTTTTCTCCATACACACACATACACACACACACACACATATACACATACACGTATATATATACAAACACAAACATTTCCTCCCTTTCTCTCTCCATACACACACACAAACACACACACATATATACACACACACATATATGTACAAACACAAACATTTCCTCCCTTTTTCTCTCTACACACACACACACACACACACGTATATGTACATGTATATTGTTCCATTTTGCTTAACAATTTTGTCTTCAATTCATTCCCATAAATAAATTTTGGTTTCTTTTTTCTTAACCAGAAAAATGAATATTAACATTTTTTCCACTCTTAAAGGAACGTCAAAGTCTCTCTAGTGTTGTAATATGTTAGAATATTCAAGAGCCTTTTCAGGACACAGTCTATTGAAACATTTTACAGGAATTTAGATCATTGCACTGAGCATTTAGGAAAATGACCAGATTTTTCCTGAGGTGTCACTGAGTCTCTGGAACAAATGGCATTCCTTAAACAT
>NW_016803657.1:7506874-7516874 GCF_001698545.2 Rhinopithecus bieti | reverse complement strand
TCCAAACCCAACACATTTTCTCACTCTGCAATCTCTACACCACTTGATTTCATGCATTCCCATGATCTCAGCTATAACCTGTAATTGAATCTCCCAAATCTATATCCCCCAAAGCATAGATACACACATATATATGTATACACATATTCTCTACATGTTTAAACAATCCATATGGGGATCCATGGTTTGTTATATTTGTTTTTAATAGCCACATCCACTTTTAAACAACTTGATTATTGAAGGGTTGTTGGAGAACAAATGTCATGAATCTCACTGAAATTTCCTCTAAATTTTTAATATGCTGATTTAGAGATAATCATCTTCTATACAGTGAGCTAATAAGAGTTTACAACTCAAGAACGTTTTAGCATTAAATAAGAAAATGCATGAAAAGCACTTAGCAAAGCAAACAGCATAAAAGAAATAACAAAACACAACTGGAGCCTTCTACATAACAAAAGGGTAAGACCTTTGCAAGAGCTTTCCAGAGCTAAAGGAAGGACGATTATTCAACTTCAGCTCGATTTAGTTTTTATGTTTCACTTAAGGAAGAAAGGAAGCAAATAAACAATTGAAAAGTCACAGTCCAGGAACAGAGGCCTCCTGAAACAGTGACTTTAGAATAAAATAATTTATTCTAGATTATTTTAGAATATCTGCCCATACTCTATCACCACATTAACAGGGATGTGGTATAATAACAGTGGGTTACAGCAGAAAGAGTGTCAAGGAGCAGACTCTCTCTGTGAAGGAGCATTTACAGAAGCTTATAGTATATGCTGCAGACCAAAACATGAAAACTAGAAACAATTAGACACCTACAATTAGATATAATATTTAACATATTCTGACTCCTAGCCACATAAAATTAAAAGGCAGAGATGGTCAGAGTATATGAAAATAGCAAGATCCAACTATATGTGGTCTACAAGAAACCCAATTTTAAATACAGCAACTTACATAGAGCACAAGTAAAGTGATAGAGAAAGATGTTATGCTAACACTAGTCAAAAGGAAGTTGGAGTAGCTACATTAAACTTAGACAAAACAGACTTTAGAACAAGGATAATTATCAAAGAAAAGAGGTGCATTGCCCTGCCCAGTGACCCAGCAGGAGACATGCCTCTCTGTACTCTTGAAGACAGGCTCATCAAACTTAGTCCCACTGCAAATCTTAGAGTAACTGTCACCCAATTTCAGTCCTACTTAGCTAGAGCCCAGGGCAAGACCTGCCCACCCAGAGATCTGACCAGTAACCCAGTGGGAACTACATCTGCCTGTGCACTTGGTGGCAGGTAATCTATAGACCTAACCGTTGACTTTGAAATGAACCTTTGTCCACCAGCCCTGTGGACCAAGGTGCCAGAAGCAGTCTGATTCATCCATAAACCAAGCAGGATCCACGCTTGCCAGAGTCCCTGATAACAGGTCTGCAAACTGCAGAACCTACTTCAGACCTAGCAGTGGTCACCAAACCTGCCTCAAACTCTCCTTTACTACAATCCTAGAAGTAATTCCATCCACCCAGGAAACTGGCAGAGAAAGGTCTTTACTTGCCAAAAACCAATCTTTAAAGACTGGTAGAGGTGTTTATTCTTTCAAAAGCACAGTAACCAGTAGAAGCTGTATGAATCTCAAGAAATCACACAAATAAGACACCACCAAAGGAATCTAATGAAGTTCCACTAACCTATCCCAAAGAAATAGAGACTTAGAAATTATTTGACAATAAATTCAAAATAATCACCTTAATGCAGCTTAATGAGGTATAAAAACCACATCTATACAACTAAACAAAATCAGAAAACAATGCATGGATAAAATGAGAATAAATAAACCAAAACCATAAAAAGAACAAATTAGAAATCCTGGAACTGAAGAATACAATGACAGACTGAAAATTTAATGGAGACCACAGCAGACTCAGTAATGTAGAGGAAAGACTCAGTACACTTGAAGACAGGTTCTTTGACATTAGCCAGTTAGAGGAAACAACAGAAAAAAAATTTGGAGAAAGCATGTAAAGCCTATGGAACACCATCAAACCAACAAATATAAACATTATGAAGGTTCCAGAAGGAAATAAGAGAGAGAAAGGGACAGGAAACTTATTTAAGGAAATAATTGGTGAAAACTTCCCAAATTTTGGAAGAGATATGGGCATCCAAATTCACGAGGCTCAAATATTGCCAATAAAAAAATCCAAAGAAAATTACTCTGAGACACTTTATATATAAACTGTTAAAACTCAAAGACAAAAATAACTTAGAAAGAAGCAAGAGAAAAGTTACTCATCCACATACAAGAGAACTGTCACAAGGTTATCAGCAAATTTTTCAGACAAAATTTTGCAGGTGAGGGGAAAAGGGATAACACATAATCGTTTTAATGTGTTGGATTTAAAGAAAAACTGCTAACCAAAAGCACTTTACCTGAAAAAGACTGACCTTCAGAAATGAAGGAGACATGAAAACATTCCCAGACAAACTAAAGATGAGGGAGATCAATCATCACCACGAAACATGCCTTAGGTTAAATGCTAAAAAAGGTTCTTCAAGTTGCTTTGAAAGGATGGCAAGTAACAACGTGAAAACATATGGAAGTATAAAACTCACTTTAATGGAAAGAATATAGTCAAATCAGAATACTCTGTTAGTGTAATGGGGGTGTATAATTACTTTTACTGTAATAAAAATGTTTAAGATAAAATTATTAAAATAGCTACTATAATAATTTGTTAATGAACATACAATATATAAAACATGTAAATTGTGATATCAACACCATTAAATGTGAAGTGAGAAGTGAAATGTAGAGTTTTTATATGTAGACTACTTATAAGTTGTTTTATTTACCTCATGGTAATCACACACTTAAAAAAATCACAGTAGATACACAAAAGAAAAGAGAAGAGATGCAAACATATCACTACAAGAAAATCATCAAATCATAAAGAAAACAGCAAGAGGGAAAAGTGAAACAAAGATCTTTAAGATAGACAGAAAACAATCAACAAAGTGGCAGTGGTAAGTCCTTACATGTCAATAACTACTTTAAATGTACATGGATTGAATTCTCCAATCAAAAACATAAGTGGCTAAATGAGTACTTTTTTAAAAATTCAACACTATGGTACCTACAAGCGACTTACTTTAACTTTGATGACACATATCAGCTGGAAGTGAAAAAATGCAAAAAGATATTCCATGCATATGGCAACCAAAAGAGAGCAGGGGTGGCCATACTTGTACAAAACAGAATAGACCTTAAGTAAAAAATATCACAAGACACAAAGTAGTCATTATATAATAATAAAGAGATCAATTCATTAAGAGGCTATAACAACTGTAAGTACATATGCACTCAACATTGGAACACTTAAGTATGTAAGTGTAGCCAAGACACTCTGGGGAATGAAGAACAAAACCCGAGGCATTAGGGTTCCCGATAACGGACAGCATTTTAAAGCCTTACTATGATACGGCATTACAAAGCAATATGATACTGTCATCAAAGCAGACACACAGACGAACGGAACAGAATAGAGAGAACTGAAATAAACCCACACATAAACTACTAAGTAATTTTTGGTCAGGGTGCCAAGAATACACAATGTGGAAAGGATATTCTCTTCAAATAAATGGTGTTTGGAAAAGTGAATATCCACATGCAAAACAAAAGCAAAAACAAATTAAACCCTTGTCTTACACCACACACACAAAAAAATAACTCTAAATGAAACAAATTTAAGACTTAGATGTAGACCTGGAATAATAAAACTCCTAGACAAAAACATAGGGAAAATCTTCTTGACACTAATTGTGGCAATGAATTTAGCTATGTCACGAAGAACGCAGGCATCACAAACAAAATAAACAAGCAAGGCTGTACCCAAATCTTCTGCACACGGAACATTTTCATCAGCACATAGAACATTCCCAGAATAGACTATATCTTTGATCACAAAACAAGTCTGAACACATTTTAAAAGTAGAAATAATATTAAAAATAATTTCCAACCACAATAGAATAAAACTGGTAATCAATAACAAGAGGCGCTTGTTGGAAACTTTGCAAACACATGGAAATTAAACAATGTCCTCCAGAATGACCAACGAGTCAATGAAGAACATAAGAAGAAAATTTAAAAATTTCTTGAAGCAAACGAAAATGGACATACAACATACCAAAGGCTCTGGGATACAGCAAAAGCAGTACTAACGAGGAAGTTTATAGCAGTAAAAGCTTATTTCAAAAATGAGAAATACTTCAAATAAACAACCTAGTAATGCACCTCAAGGAGACAGAGAAGCTAGAACAAACCAAATCCAAAATTAATAGAGGGAAAGACATAATAAAAAATCAGAGCAGAAATAAATGAAGTTGAGACTAAGGTAAAATACAAAAGCTCAACGTAATAGAAAGTTGGTTTTTTGAAAAGATAAACAAAATTGTCACACCTTTGGCTGGACTTACATAAAACAGAGAAGATCCAAATAACATTAGAAACAAGAAAGGAGCCATAACTGAGACCACAGAAATACAATCATTACAGGCTATTTTGAACAACTATATGCCGACAAAATGGAAAAATCTTGAAGAAATGAATAAATTTCTAGAACACACAACCTACCAAAATTGAACCATAAAGAAATAGAAAACCTCAACAAACAAATAAGAAGTAACAAAATCAAAGCTGTGATAAAAGTCTCTCACAAAAGAGAAGCCCAGGACCTCATGGTGATGTGCACCTGTGGTCGCAGCTACTTGGGAGGCTGAAGCAGGAGGATGACTTGAGCATGAGAGGTCAAAGCTGCAGTGAGCCATATTTGTGCCACTGTACTTCAGCCAGCCTGGCCATGCTGACAACCAAAAAAAAAAAAAAAAAAAAAAAAAAAAGCACCAAGCAAACCTGATTTATACAATGAAATATTATTTCGCCTCAAAAAAAAGAAAAGAAAAGAAAATATTGCCATTTGCAATAACATGACTAGATGCAGATGACAATTTGCTAAGTGAAATAAGCCAGACACAGAAAGACAAATACTGTATCATCTCACTTATGTGTGGAATGTAAAAATGTCAGACTCATAGAAATGAAGAGTATAATGCTGGTTGTGGGGGGCTGTGGACTGGGAGCCACACACACACACACACAAAATCCGAAAGCCCTGTCTGACCATCAGAAGACACTAGACAAATTCCAATAGAGAGGTATTCTACAGAGCACCTGGCCAGTGCTCCTCAGAACTGTCAAAGTCATCAAAACAAGGAATGCCCGAGAAACTTTCACAGCTGAGAGGAAGCTGGGAGACCTAAGGACTCAGTAGCATGTGGGATCCTGGGCAGGGTCGGGAAACAGAAGGAGACCTCAAGTAAAAACCAAGGAAATCCAAATGAAGTACAACCTGAGTTATTAAGAATGTATCAGTATTGGTCTATTAATTGCCACATGCACCATACTAATGTAAGATGGAAAAAAAAAGAAATGAAAATAAAATAATCAGCACACATTTACCATTTAAAGCCTTTGTTCTTGAAATAAATTTCATAATATAATGAGGTGATTAATATCTTTATTCATGTATATTAGAAAAAATAGGCTCATAGAGAGTTATTGATGTGCTTAAAGTGTGTAGGGTTTGTGAGTAGGACTTAGGTCTTGCTAACACCAGGGTCATTGCCTTTAATTTCTCCTATTTTGTAAACTCTATTTTTTAAATATTCAAGTTTTGCCAAAATACAATATTGCTAATCCATATTGAGTACTTATTCTGAGCACTGTTCTAACACTTACTCATTTAATCATTACAAACCCTAGGAGATGGTATGGTTATTTTTTCAATATTTCAACTGATGCCATTAAACACATATTAGTTAACTTTCCAAATGGTTACAATGGCTGTAAATAGCATAAAGATTATAAAGTGCCAGAAGTTTGAGACCAGCCTGGCCAACATGGTGAAATCCCATCTCTACTAAAAATACAAAAATTATCCAAGCATGGTGGTGCATGCCTGTAAACCCAGCTACTCAGGAGGCCGAGGCAAGAGAATTGCTTGAACCTGGGAGGCGGAGGTTGCCATGAGCCGAGATCGTGCCACTGCACTCCGGCCTGGGTGACAAGAGCGAAACTCGGGCTCAACCAAGAGAGACTCCACCTCAAAAAAAAAAATAATAATAATACAGTGCCAGGATTTAAACCTGGGCTGCCTGGCGCCAAAGTCATGGCTCTCCCTCACTCCAGGAGAGCACCGTTTCTAGGATGAGAAACGGCCCATTTAGAAAGCTCATGGAGAGAAGGTGTGTTACTTTCTATATGCTTTTCCCCTCTGATTCATTTCTCTTCCATCTATGTTTGTCTGATCGGTGTTATTGTGCATGTGTGTGTATGCATGTGTCTCTGTGCACATACCTGTATGTGTATGTATGCATCACATGTGCATCTGTACATGTATTTTAGTGGTACATTGCATTTGTGTCAATTTTTAGTGAACACGTTTATTAAGGACATGTGAGAATTTATTTGAGGACGATTGTAATGAGATAATTTTGCTTCAGAATTTTGACCGTGCTGCAAGCTCACACTGTATTCTTTAGCTTTCTAGTCCATTCCACTGATCTAGCTGCACCAGTATTATAAAATTCACATTTAAAAATTATAGTTTTATAATGTTTTTAAATGGCATCATTTGGACAGTTGAGGGAGAAAGCAGTTGTGTGATGTGAACAGAGCACTTACTCTGTTATGAGATACATGTTTGGTCCTGGCTGTTTTATGGCCTTTGTGGCATTGCATAGATACAAGTTTTAATATTCTTATCTTTAAAATATAGAAAATAATACCTATTTCATGGTATGCTTTAAAAATTAAATAAATCAAAGAATTTGAATGTGGGAAACTAAAGAGCATTGTGAATTCCACATTCATGTGATAAATTATTATAAATGGATAATACATAGCTATAGTTCATGTCAACTGTCAATGTTTCCTGTATTATTAAATTTTCTGACATATCTGAGGATGAGCAAAGGAAAACCAAAACCCAGGTGTTTGGTAATGGCACCATGAGCACTGACTCTCTGGACTCCTCGGGTGGCAGCATAAATTCGTGTTGCCAGTGGCTGCAGGAGAGGAAACTAGGTGGGAAGCCATTTTATTTGAGGTTGGCCCTGAGATAGAGATTCCAAGGTTCAAAGTTATAAATAGACTCAGGGAAGTGGCTTTTGTTAAACTGATAAACAATCGTATTGCCAAATAGCAAGAGAAATACTCAGTCACAATTTTATTCCTAGATCCACGTTAATGTGGGTAATTGATCAATTCAAAGGAACTAGTGGCAGTCAGGACCACCTGGCCTGAGAGTGACCCCTTCACTCCAGGCTGATGGCGTCTGGTGGGCCAGGCCTCCTTTTTATTTCAGAAGCCTTGCAGGGAGCCACATAAGGTGGTTCCTTTTGGATAAATGCAATCCCCAGGGCACAAATTTTGAATACTCAGAACTTTAGAGGTCTTAGGCTCCAAGAAACATTGGTCTCAAAACTGTTCGACACGGTTCACTTCAATGGATGTTCCTCATAAGTCAGCAGTACTAAGAATCGTGTCGTGTCCTCTGCGCAGAATCTGAAAGTGCTTGCCAGCACACTTCCATCCTTCCCTGGCTTTGGAGATGGGCGACAGACTTGGGCTACCAAGCAGAAAATTTTACTTACTCACAAATTTTTGAAAATGGTTTCCAGAGGGGAAAATGACCATTATCACTGAGTAAAATTTAAGCCAAATTAAGCCTTAATCTAGCAAGATGTCAGTAGTAATGGTCCAGTCTTTTCATCAGTGTGTTTTATTTTTTCTCCTCTTTTCATTAGCACAATTGTCTGCAAACATCTTCCCATAGGCTCGATTCAGTTCAGTACAGTCTTAAATGCTGGTGTCTCCCTCCTCACCGTATCCACAAATTCACTCTTTCCCAGTCTTTGGCACTCTCTTGCTTTCTCCCTTTTCCACAACTGCTTTGAAAAGTCTGTTTAAAAATGTTAAAATCTTTGTAAAAATACTGATAATACTTCCCATTTTCATGTGCTGTAATACTCATCAAATACACCATCTTGTGATGAGTTGGCTGCCTGCAATCGGCTAAAGTCCAGCTGCTTGCAATTGGCTAAAACCTGGCTGTTACAAAACAATATACTACCAAGTTCAATGTCTGTGTGCCTAAGTACTAAATTAGGTTGCAGTTTGTTATGCAGGAACTCAAGATACATACACGGCACAGGCTAAAGGCCTTCTGCTAGTGTAACTTCACAAGACTAAAATACAGAAGGGAGGGTGACAATGACATTTAAAACCCCCGCAACTTACTTGAAGTTATGTTTTTCCCAGAAATAGGAGCTCTCATTCTTTCATTAATGACATTGGTGAGAGATTTATTTCCAAAGATAATTTCAGTCGGTTGTATTCTTTTCATGTCTGGGCACAGAAAATCCTTTCTGTCCAACTCTAGTTCATCCAAGATTGGACTAAGGATAAACACTTACTTGAACTGGTTTTAAAGTTTAGCTCGAGGTACAAGGTGCCACTGAAGCTTCTGAAAGAACAGAATAAAGACAAGTTGATCTTTAGCTGCAACAATGAAGGACCTTAGCCCTGCTGTTACCACTTTTCCATCAAAGCGTTTCTTCCATGACAACCTTTATTCAGCAAGCTCAGTGAGAAATGATATTTTCATGTTCCTCTTCCCAGAGCTTGCTTTAAAACAGAACATCTCACTTAAGAACATGCCTCATACCCGTGTTTCAGACAATGTAATATCACGATTATACAGGGCTCCCTGGTGAGGTCATTACCGCAGAATTACATAGGGTTGGATTTTGATTCAAAACGTTTTGAACAGCAGTTTTCCACTGTAAGTTTTATACACTTTTAAAAGAACCTGCCTATTTTAGGAGAATTGCTTGAACCAGGGAGTCGGAGGTTGCAGTGAGAAGGCACCGCTGTACTGCAGCCTAGCGACAGAGCAAGACTCTGTCTCAAAAAAAAAAAAAAAAGAACTTGCTTATTTTATTTTCCCATCCATTTCCATTTCTTTTCTATTTTCTTTTAAAATTCATTAGTTCTACTTGCCTGTTTCTTGATGTATCTCATCACACATTTATCACCAGCAGTGGCTTTCTCCATCCACTCGCAGTTATTTTAATGCAATTTTTATAAAGGCATATAATACTTAATATGTTCCAAGGCCTTGCTCCAAGCCTTTTACAAGTATTAAGTCATTCAGTCTTTCGTGGCTGAATTCATTTCTACAGTACATGCACTGCCACTTCTGCTCGGAAACTGGGCTGGAGTCAGGAAACTCTTTTCATTACGGGATAAGCTGGCTTGTTCTACCCCCAAGTTTAAATCTGAGGATGAATCTATTCTTTTCTTTTTCCAACTGGGATATGGCAAACATACAGCAAAGTCTACACAAAGCTCTAGTTGATAAAGAACAGTGCATGGACTGGTACAAGCAGCACCTGTGCCGAGACCCCCAGAAGGCATCGTCTCTCCTCGTCCCAGGTGTCCTCTGCCCTCCGGATGGAGCCTCCCCTCTGATGCCTGCTGCCATCAACACGCAGGTTGTAGCTTCCTAGAAACCAGTCCCTGAACTCAGACCCTGCCACGCACCAGCCTGAGTTCGCAAACAGACAAGCCTTTGGAGCCAGTCCCTCCACACTCGGGGCGCTGTGGGCCTGGAGCCCGTTACTCGGTTCCCCGCCCTCTCAGCTGTAGAGCAAGGGCCACGGCTCCCAGCGCTGGGACCTTCGGGTGAGTCGCCTGCGAAAGTGTATGGAAAATCCTTTTCCTGTGTCTGACACAACTGTCGTCCGTTCTCTTTGCCCATGCTCACAGCACGACCCCGAGGAACGTTATTTTTGGGAGAGGGGGCCTCATCCTCAGAGGGGCAGGCACCAGCATCTCAGCGGGTTCAGGTCCACAGGCAGCGCCGCTGATGCCCCACAG
>NW_016803657.1:7471412-7506035 GCF_001698545.2 Rhinopithecus bieti | reverse complement strand
CACGTGCCCCTGCACTCCGAGCTGCCCCCACCGCCGCCCCCACCCCAGAGCTGCTCTTCCTGCATCCCTGGGACCGCACCCCTCACCCAGCAGCTCCCAATCACCTACTAAGCAGAAATGAGGCGACCTGCCTGGCAATGGACCACTGAATTCTTGTAACCCACCATCTAACTTGAGCTTTCACATCTCCTACCCTTACCGTGCGGGAGCTCGTCAACTTCAGTATGAGTTTAGTCACTGTCTTAGAAAGAGCACTCCCCAAATTGAGCTTTGAAGACAAGACCCGTTCACAGACACAGAACGGCTGGGCTGCCCTTTGCTGCCATCTAGGACACTCTAGTGGAGAAGATGGATGGCCAATATAATAAATAAGCACATTTTATGGTGCGTTGTAAAGTGAAAAGGGCTCCAGAGATAAAACAAAGCAGAAGGGTGACTGCGAGTGTTCCTAGCATCTGATATTGTCCATGACTTAAATGTTATGAAACAAAGCTATGTTTAACTAAGTGGGAATATAAGTTTTGAATATATGTGTCCCATGGAAGATAACATTTAAACAATTTAATGCTCTCATAAAAATGCTTGGTTAACTGCAACATAATAATGAAAGAGATATGGATAATGTTCCCAGGGCCACACAATGAAGTCATATTTCCAGGATGTAAAAGGCGTTCCACTGAGAGATCACTATTAGGACACTCAGAGCCTTGTTTCTTAAGGAATAAATCCTCTGTATGATATCGCTTGCCATATTCCAATTCTGAAATAGTGCTTAGCACCTACTAGGACTTTAATACATGTTTTTAACCCATACGTGAATGAGAGGAGAGTATGAAGATGGTCGAGAAGGTCCCATTTTAAACAAGTGCTCTTTAGCAGTGAGAATCAGGGGTTATGACTGAGGACAAGGGAACTTCAAATCTGCCTGTTTGTTGAAAGCATGATTTCTGAACTATCTGCAAAGGATTTACATTCTGTCTTCTTTTCATTCTGTTTTCCTTTTCTTCTTTTATTTTATTTTTTGGAGACAGAGTCTTGCTCTGTTGCCTGGGCTGGAGTATAGTGGCACGATCTTGGCTCCCTGCAACCTCTGCCTGTTGGGCTGAAGCGGTTCTCCTGCCTCAGCTTCCTGAGTAACTGAAATTATAGGCGCACGCCACCATGTCCAGCTAATTTTTGTATTTTTGGTAGAGATGGGTTTTTGCCATGCTGGCCGGGCTGGTCTCGAACTCCTGGCCTCAAGTGATTTGCCTACCTCAGCCTCCCAAAGTGCTGGGATTACAAGGTGTGACCCACCACGCCCGGCCTACATTCTCTCTTTTCTTAGCTAATTTTCAGTTGTGAATGGACCATTAGCATCATTTGGGTGAGGATTTGTTTATTCTAATGTTTTATTTCATTTTTTTGAGATGGAATCTTGCTCTGTTGTCTAGGCTGGAGTGCAGTGGAGCAATCTTGGCTCACTGTAACGTCTGCCTCCCAGGTTCAAGTGATTCTCCTGCCTCAGCCTCCTGAGTCGCTGGGGTTACAGGCACGTACCACCAGTCTAGATTTTGTGTTTTCAGTAGAGACGGGGTTTTGTCATGTGGGCCAGGCTGGTCTCGAACTCCTGACCTCAGGTGATCCACCTGCCTTGGCCTCCCAAAGTGCTGGAATTACAGGTGTGAACCACTGTGTCCGGCCTATCCTAATGTTTTAAAATACACTAATGATTCGAACCACCTAAGGTGATCAACCTATGTTCAAATGTTTCCATATTTTGGTATGTCTAGAAATCCTATCTGGAGACAGAGATGTCTATGTGAAGTTACACACTCATGCTCACACACACCTTGGTGATAACTGTAGCTCAGTATGTTTTGCTGCTTCTGTAGGAAATGAGTTTCTTTGCGTGGAGCCACATCTCTTCCATCCATGGGCAGGGGCCGGGGTGCTGCACTCACTCCCAACCCGCACACAGGGCAGGTCCTGTCTGAGGCCTTGGACCGCAGCCTCCACCCCTCCACAACCGCCAACCCAGGAGAAGCCATTCTTTCGATTCTCCCTCTAACTCTCTGGAGATGTCTCCCACTCTAAGGAGATGCTTCCTGGGCATCTAGCTGCTGTGTGTCCTGCTGGGGTCAGGGGTACTGGTGCACCGAGCTGACACGGGGAACCTGACAAGCGCTGATGAAAGACAGAGTGAGGGAGTGGTGGGGGCAGAGGGGAGAGAGAGCTGAGAGTGACGCAGTCAGAGCCCCTGACACATTCATTGTCTACCAAGGTGCTCTTCCCATAAATCTTAGTTTGTGTTATTCCATTTGGATTTCAGTTTCAACAGAAAACATAGGAATTGTAACAAAACTTGGACCCATCACTGCAGTGCCATAGCAAAAGGCCCTGCATATAGCTGAATTGGGGTGTGACCTGCGACCCTGGTGAGCCTCTGTTCTACCTGGTGAGCCTCTACCTGGTTCTGTGATGCAGGACAGATGAGCACCAAAACTGGGGCTTGGCCCAGTAGGGTTCTTGGCTTTACCCAGGAAAGAATTCAAGAGTGAGCCGGTGGTGTTAAACAGCAACCTTTCCTGAACAGTGCTGCATCTTGCCGAGCAGGGCTAACTGTGGGCAGGCAGTGTGTGGCTCCTGGCACCTGTATTTTTACTCACTTATATCCACTTTTAATTATATGCAAGTTAGGGGTGGGCCAATGCAAATGGTGGGGCAGGTTGTTCAGAACTTTCTGGGAAAGGGGCAGTAACTTCCAGATCATGGCCATGTAAAGCAGGGGTGACTTCCGGGTCACTGCCATGGCATTTGTAAATTGTCATGCCACTGGTGGGAGTGTCTTATGCCAATGAGTAATGAAGGCAGCCAGGGATCTCTTTCGTTACCACCTCCTGGTTCCTGTGGTTTCTTCAAGTCTGGACCAGGTCTTATTTGGGCCAGTTGTGACCAGAAAATAAGCCCTACCACTCTCCCATGTCACCTATCCTGGTCACCAGGAGCCTGGAGGGCATCACACCACCTACCAGCCGCTCTTCTAGACTGGGTGTGCAGCCGCACTGAGTGGCCAAGAAATGAGAAGGCAGGTGACATCACCCATTTTACTCATGGAACCTCAGCTACACAGGCCAATAAAATGCTGCAGGAAGGCTGATGTCAAATGCTAAGGAAAATCGCTATGTTTCCAGAGCCGGGTGCTTCCCCTACACCGGTCTCTCCTGCGGATGAATAGGAAGTACGTTCATGAGTGAGTGCTGTGGCTCCACCACACAGGACGTGCCCATGGCAAGGGCTGTTCATGATTACAGGCCTCACAGAAGCAAGCTGAGGCCCTACAGGACTGGAGGACGCGTTCACTATGTCCTGAGAGCCCCGCTCTGGGGGCCACACCACACTCGGCACTCCACATGTCATAAAGTGCAGTTGTGTTTAATAGAAAAAAGTACTATATGTGTATGTATTTCGTGGATGAGGTTTAGACCGGGGTGTCCAGTCTTTTGGCTTCCCTGGGCCACAATGGGTGAGGAAGAATTGTCTGGAGCCACAAGTGAAATATACTATCATTAACAACAACTGATGAGTTAAAACAAAACAAAACAAAATCTCACCATGTTTCAAGGACGTTGACGAATTTGCGTTGGGCCACATTCAAAGCCGTGCTGGGATGCATGAGAAGCGCAGGCCGTGGGCTGGACGAGCTCGGTGGAGGCGAATGCGGAGGATGTGACTCTGCAGATGATCAGGCAAGAGGAGGGAAGGCCCTGGACCCGCCCCAAGGCATTCACAGGGTTGGAACCCCTCAGCTCCACGCAGCACCAGGCAGCCAAGGAGTTTCCGTTCGATGGTGACCACAGCGGGGCATGTTCCTCTTCCGAACATTATGAAGCACTCTTATGTGAACCTCCACGTCTGCCTCCAGGGTCAGACCCTTTCTGGTGTGGGCTCTCCTACTTCCAGTGACGTCTGTTGATAGGCTGGGTGAAACCAGCAGCCTTTCATTTTCAACAAAATGCATCTCAGCCTGTTTTTGAAAAGTTCTGGCAAGTATGTTTTGCATAAAATTTCTTTTTCCTTTAGCCACTGCATTTGCTGAGAGTATCAAGTCATGTGTATTTGATTAAGTTACCATTAACGTTTTGAAGAAGCTCTTTATAAGAAATGATTAATGACGAGAAATCCTTGGAAATTTTTTTCTTTGGACCAAATCTTCCCATTTGGTCAAATGGAGTGAAACCTGAAATCAGTCTCTTAAACCTGATGATACAACTGGCACTGTGTATTTCACTAAATGCAAAACGATTTAAAATTCAATAAGCAACATAAATTATACATAGTGAATGTATTCTACATTTTCAAATTTTTATTTTAAAATAACAAACTCCACTATTATGCCTTATGAAATAAAATTTATTTAAGTGGGTAACTGTGACTGTACATCTCACAAAATTAAATTACTTTTAAATTCAGCAATAAATTTTAAGTACACAATTATGGTCTCAGACTATAAATTGAAATTTCTCAAAGTAGGTATGAATAGAATAACCAAAAATTGATGGTTTGAAGGAGTCAAATTTGAGTTATCCTGAATGCTGAGGGTAGAGCAGCAATTTTGATTATGCCTGAATAGTAGGGCTAGGAGTGGTGGCTCCTGTAATCCCAGCAGTTTGGGAGGCCAAGGTGGGCAGATCACCTGAGGTCAGGAGTTTGAGACCAGCCTGACCAATATAGTGAAACCCCGTCTCTACTAAAAATACCAACAAAAAAAATTAACCAGGTGTGTTGACAGGCACCTGTAATCCCAGCTACTTGGGAGGCTGAGGCAGGAGAATTGCTCGAACCCAGGAGGTGGAGGTTGCAGTGAGTTGAGATTGTGCCACTGCACCCCAGCCTGGGTTACAGAGTGAGACTCTGTCTCAAAAAAAAAAAAAAAGATTATACCTGAATAGATCTAGGATAAGACTTGGTGGGCCTGGCAGCACCTGCACACTCTTCATGCCTGGATGTCTTTTCAGGGCCCTGAACAAGCATTTCCATCCCTCAATTCCATCCCTCAATTTCCACTTTCACCTTAATTTCCTGTCATAACCTCAAAATTCGTGTGTTTAGCTTGTACAATATCTCCTTTTTTTTTTTTTTTTTAGACCTGGTCTCTATCCCCCAGGCTGAAGTGAGGTGGTAGTCTCAGCTCACTGCAACCTCTGCCTCCTGGGCGCAAGGAGTCCTCCTTCCTCAGCCTCCCAAGTACCTGGGACTACAGGCAAGTGTCACCACGCCTAGCTAATTTTAATTCTTATTGTAGGGGCAAGGTCTAGCTATATTTCCCAGGCTGGTCTTGAACCCCTGGACTCAAAGGATCTGCCTGCCTCGGCCTCCCAAAGTGCCGGGATTACAGGTGTGAGCCACTGCACCCAGCCCAATATTTCTCTCGTTCTTAAACAAAATTCTTCCCTTATTTCTCTGCCCATAATCTGTAAATTCGCTTAAACAAGATTGTTCTTCTTAATCTTACACAAGATTCTTCCCTTTATTTCTCTGTTGATAAACTGTAAATTCGCTACTAGCTCTTTTTAATGCATGCTACACATTCATCTAGTTTAAGTGCACAATTCAGCGTATGTTTTCTTTTTGTCTTTACTCAGATGTCTTCACCTCAGTGATTTCTCTATGAGCAGCTATTTAAGTCTTCAGTATCTTTTCTCGATGGTTCCTATGTCCTGTGTCTTCTTTACCATTTCCCTTGATGCTCATCGTTAACGAATCTGCTCCTGTTTTCCGGTTTTTAACCCAGCATCCTTCAGTGAGATCAGCAGTTTTGTCTGTGTTGCTCACTGCACCCTCAGAACGCAGAACAGTGGCTGGCGCATAATAAACTGTCAACAAACGTTGATTAACTGGAAACCTGGGAGTGATTATAGCAATGGGTCCTGCACGGGACCGACTGGATTTGGGGGTTGGAAAGTAAGTGCTGGACCCATCAGGAGTAGTCTCAGTGAAATAGTGTGGTGTAAGACAGAAGGAAGGAGGGAGTGGAGAGAATCAGTGGATGCTGAAACCCTGCGCAAGCCTCCTATGGTACTGGCGAGAGTGGTGTGTTGAGCGGTAACTAAAAGCAGATGTAAGATCAGGGGAGGTGTTCTTATGGACGATGTGCTTGAACACGCTTAGTGTCGTATTAGTCGGGGTTCTCTAGAGGGACAGAACTAATAGGGTAGATGTAGACATAAAGGGGAGTTTATTAGGAGAATTGACTCACACAATCACAGGGTGAGGCCCCACAGTAGACCGTCCGCAAGCTGAGGAGCGAAGGAGCCAGTTCGAGTCCCAAAGCTGAAGAACTTGGAGTTCGATGTTCGAGGGTAGGAAGCGTCCAGCACAGGAGAGAGATGGGTCAGAGGCTAAGCCAGTCTAGTTTGTTCATGTTCTTCTGCTTTAATTCTCGCCGCGCTGGCAGCTGATTAGATGGTGCCCACCCAGATTGAAGGTGGCTCTGCCTCTCTCATCCTGTGGCTCAAATGGTAGTCTCCTTTGGCAACATGCTCACAGACACACCCGGAAACAGTACTTTGCATCCTTCAATCCAATCCAGTTGACAGTCAGTGTTAACCGTCACAGTGCTGATGAGAAGTTGTTAGAAATGAAGAGGTTGAGAGGAGAAAGACAGATCACAGCTGAATGAACCAAATGTCTGAGGCGAGAGGAAGGGAGCTCCAGAGGCACAGGGTGGGAGGAGGGAAGGAAGGAGGGAAGACAAACAAAAATGTAAGTAACTTTTTTGGCTTTAATATAAAATGTAAAAGAAATTTGCATGTGGCTTCTCTGTTTTTTTGTGATTCCCAAGGCAGGGAAACCTGTGGTGGTGTCAGGATGCTGGAGGATATTTGAAATAACTATTACATAAAAAGGCAGGGAGGAAAGCGGTGACTGGAGCAGTTTAATAGCACAGTGGCCAGGGCGGAGCGTCCGGGCGAGTGGGCAGGGAGGAGCGTCCGGGCGAGGCTGCTGACTGTATCGATCGCAACACCCATCCCGAATTGGCACTGAGATGTAAAGTTCCTGTCGCGTTCACTTTTAGTTCTCTTATTCATTATGTTTCCCCGGTTTTGTGGATGTGGGGTCATTGCTGTCCTGCTCCTAACTGCACTGACTGCTCCTAGAATGGGGGAGACACGAAGAAAGTCGGGGTGCTGCGGTTGAAAAACCCCGGCTCCGGGGTGTTGAGGTGGTTGCATCAGTTTGCGTGAACGAGTCCACGGGCTAAAATTGAAGATTAAGCAAATCAGGCTTGAAAAAAGGGCCATTTCAGCTCCTGGCTCGGAAGGATAAGCAGAGTAAGTGGGAAAAGGACCATGGTTTGGGGTTTTCTTCAGGGGAACCCAAGAAGGGAAGAGATGTCGTTTCAGTGCAATTGTGACTCATCTGTAGGAATAAGTAACTCCAGTGGAAGGGGCCGTCCCTGCATTTTACAGGGAGGTTGCAAACCTCAGGCGGAAGCGGGTTTTTGAGTTCTCATCGGGGTGTGTTTCCAGTGCTGCCCGGTGGCTCTGGCGGAGGAGCCGGATGCGATTTCAGACGGCAAAGGGAGCACTGGGGTTCCCTGGCTGTGGAGCTCCTGCAGCGGAAGCCGGAGTGTCCATCACCGTCTTCTCTTCTTCACCCACAGCGAGAAAGGAACAAGACGAACGGGCTGGCATCCGCCCCGATGTCTTACCTTTCCTGGGAATTCAGGCTCCTGACGTATTCCTTGCATACATAAAGCAGAACGGTGGGTCTCTCCCACTCTCTTCCTTCAGAATTTATAGGAATGCATTCTGGGCAGGCCTGCGCTCCGAAACCCCAATTTCCTCACTCTCTGTCTTCATGCCCCCTCTTTCCTTCCATGCGGGACCTCGCCATGTGGACAGAGGGGAGGAGCTGGGGCTGTGGGCACAGGCCTGCTGCAGAGCCGGGGCCTGAGCAGCTCTTGGTAAGCCAGGGTCCTGTCACATCCATCTTCTGTGCCGTCAAATGGATGCCTGCTGACGGTAAGATATGGGCATCAAAGGGAAATACATAGGAGTGAGCCCTGGTGCCTGATTTGATCTAGGAGTGCTCAGACCTCCCTAGAGCAGAAAACAAAGTGGTGTCCTCTGCATGGCCCAGCAAGTCACTAAACACAGGGTCTGAGGCTACTGGGATCTCTTACCCAACTCACCCAAAGTAAAGCAGAGTTTTGCTTGATTTTCCCTCTGGGTTTGTTCCAACTCCTTCTATGACCCCATGGGGAAATCAAGTGGCTCAGTTAAATGAGTGCTCGGAAACTCAAGGGTCTGCTGGAACACTGAAATGTAACGTCATCTTCACACTACCCCAATCCACACGGCTAACATTTTTATAGGAAATGTGACCCCAAAGTGAACCCTACAGCTTTCAAAGACAGCATCATAAAAGCATTTATAAAAGCTACAGGTCTGAAAATGTGGGGGAAATAGAGTAATAACAAATATAGAAACACCTAATCATAAAGGTAAAGGCAGGATTTGACTGACACTCCCCTGAATGAGGGGCAGGGGCTGCCCTGGCTGTCCATCTTTCTAACTCCAAGTACCTTCAGCAAACAGGACACAGGGCCACCTCTGCCTTCTGACAAACCTCTGCTCTCCTGGCTATGACACTATTGTGCACCCGCTGCTGTGTGCACACAAGTGAAGCAGACTTGGGGTGAGAGATGCCCAGGCAGGAGATCAAGCTGAAGGGACTCTGTTCCCAGATCACCTTGGACCTGAGATGTACTGCAGGTGTGATCTGTTCATACTAACAGCAACAGTTAACATGTCAGCAGCACGCATTCCATGCTGGACACTCTCAGGATGGTGCGAACAGCTCACCCTTGAGCAATGCGGGGTTAGGGGTGCCAACCCCTCTCACAGTCAAAACTCATGCATGACTTTGACTCCCCCAAAACTTACTACTCATGGCCTACTGTTGACCAGAAATCTCACCAATAGCATAGTCAATTAACACATATTTTGTCTGTGTTTATATGTTTATGTTTTGTATGTGTATTATATGCTGTATTCGTACAATAAAGTAACTAGATAAAAGAAAATGTGATTAAGAAAACCACAAGGAAGAGAAGATGTATTTACTATTCGTTAAGTGTGGATGGATCATCATACAGGTCTCCATCCTCATGGTCTTCACGTGGGGCACTCAGAGGAGGAGGGAGGCTGGGTTTGCTGTCTCAGAGGTGGCAGCAGCGGAAGAAAATCCTCCTCTAAGTGACCCACACAGTTCAAGGCCATGTTGCTCAAGGGTCAGCTGTATATTAAACATATAGGTAGAATATATTTTATATATGTTATGTCCTTATTGTGTATATGTTATATGCATTCATATTGTATATTTATGTTATAAAATTAAATATTTTGATGTTTATATTTCTATATAAATGAATATTTAGTAAATAAAATCTAATTGTTATGCATCTATGTATATTCACTTAATCTTCACAACACAGAAGAGTTTCACAGAGAAGGAGCTGAGGTGAGGCGCGTGCATCCTGGCTCAAGCCTGGCTTCCAGCGGTGGAGCCACCCCTGACCTTGGGGGTCCCCTGATTCTGCAGGCCACGGAGTAGCCCCTTGTGAAGGGTTTTAATTGGAAATTAATTAGACATTGTCTATCTGTATTTTGGAAATCTCATACTGAGTGGTCTGTTCAGGGTAACTTTAGAAGACAAGAAGGAATTTCTGCTCAGTGTGAGGAAGGTGATAAGTGAGTCCAGGTGGGTGAGAACCATGTGAACAGCACGTCGGCATGGCACCAGCTAACAACGACCTTGAAGGTAAAACCGGAGGAGCATGTGCGGAGTGGTGAGTGTTCACTGCTTAGGACTGAATTATCCAGACTCTCTGTCTATGCAGCTGGGCCCAGGATTCAAGCTCTCAGTCTACGCAGCCAGGCCCAGGATACCGAATTATCCAGACTCTCAGTCTATGCAACTGGGCCCAGGATCCAGACCTCAGTCTATGCAGCCGGGCCCAGGATCCAGACCCTCAGTCTACACATCCGGGCCCAGGATCCAGACTCTCAGTCTATGCAGTTGGGCCCAGGATCCAGACTCCCAGTCTACGCAGCCAGGCCCAGGATACTTACGTGTGCTGGGGGAGCAGGTGCTGGGGTGAATTCCGTGTTCTCTGTTTGTTCTGCTCACATGTCTGTGTTTCATATAAGGCATGACTTTCTTGGCTGCACCTTAAATCTCCACTCAGTGGGTCATTCAGAAAGTGTCAATTAGAAAACCAAAAATAAATGAGAAGCCATTAAAATATATTCTGAAATCTTTCAAAATTTCCAAAGAGAGAACAAGCAACATTTTAAGTCATCCCTGCTTCTCTCTTTCTCTCCAGCCTAGCACTGTGGTTACTTGTTCCCGTCCTTCTGTTCCTCCCCTTCCAGGGTCAATTTCCCCTCTTTTCCACTTGCTTCTACTTCTCTGTGCTTTGCTTTCCACAGTGAATCTATATGTTCTTGCTTTCGCTTTGTCCACTACCCTGATTCTCCACAACGGGAGCCCCCGACCCCCCGGCCACAGACAGGTCCATAGATCCAGGGCCTCTTAGGAACGAGGCCACACAGCAGGAGGTGAGCGGAGTGAACCAGCGAAGCTTCATCCGTATTGAAAGCCGCTCCCCATCACCCACATCATCACCTGAGCTCAGTCTCCTGTCAGATCAGCGGCAGCATTAGATTCTCATAGGAGCACAAACCCTACTGTGAACTGTGCATATGAGGGATCTAGGCTGTGTGCTCCTTACGAGACTCTAACGCCTGATGATCTGTCGCTGTCTGCATCACCCCCAGAGGGGACCGTCTCGTGCAGGAAAACAAGCTCAGGGCTCCCACAGATTCTACATGATGGTGAGTTGTATAATTATTTCATTATATATTATAGTGCACTAATAATAGAAATAAAGTGCACAATAAATGCAATGTGCCTGAATCATCTCGAAACCCTCCCCACCCCTGCTTCATGGAAAAATTGTCTTCCACAAAACTGAAGTCTGTCCCTGGTGCCAAGGAGGGTGGGGACTGCTGCTCTACAGGGCTGAGGAACTGATCAGGTAAGACAGATGGAAAGAAGTGTGCACACGTGTTTGTGTGGGTTCGTGTATGTGTGTGTGTGGGGGGGGTTCAGTGGCAGGAAAGAGGGGCTGTCATGTTATTCTGTGTACTTCAATATGGTTTGAATCTTTGTTTATTAAGAATGCATTATGCATTGTATGTGCAATCACACATACTTAAATTTGACAAAATACATTAAATAAATAATACGCAAATTACTGAATGAAATCAATGCTCTTGAGACATTTCTAATGTATAAATTGTGCACCCATATTAAATTACAATCTCCATCAGAGCAAAGTTAAAGTAAGCTCCCACCCCATCCTGTCAACTTAACCTTCATCTTCTCATCTCTGTGCCAGTCACCAGGATGGCTCCCTGAGTGGGCAGGAAGACCCCGACATCCATCTGCAGTGATGGGAGGCAAAGGCAGACACCTGCAGGGTGCATGAATGTGGCTTTATAAGGCACACAGGAGCTGTGTGTGCTTTGTAAAGAGCCAAAACTGGCACAATTTGAGAAGCAAAATAAAGTTAGTGGATCATCACCCGAAGTATAAGATAAATGTACAAGTCCATGCTGATATAAACAAATTACAAGATCAATTAGAAATGAGGGAGAACAAACAGCTTCCCATGCACAAGACTTTCAAGTAATCCAGGCTGACATGCAGCTTTATGGGGTGGTGTGAGACTCCTGCTCCATCCCTGTGGTCTGCTCACAGCAGCTCCCTCCCAAGGACAGTTTGGAAGGAGCACAAAGGAGGAACTTCACAGTGGGGAAGCCTGATGTGCACTGGCTCAGCTGAGCCCAGGGACAGCATCAGCAGGGTGGGCCAGGCTGCATGGGCCTCACAATCTGACGGAGGTGCACTTCCCCTCTGTGCTCTTCCTCCAAAGGATGCAGAACTTTAGTCTTACTCCAAGGAAAATACCAGGCAAATCCCAGTGGAGAGAAGTCCTACAAATACCTGACAAGTGCTCTTCAGAACTGCCAGGGTCACCAGGATCAAGCAAAGTCTGAGAAACTCACAGATAAGAGTGAGCCAAGGAGGTATGACCTACCCGAGAGGCTCCAGATGAGACCCTGAAAGAGAAAGGGATGTCGAGTGAAAACGAAGGAGGTCAGAGTGCGGACTTTAGTTGGGCAGACGGCACCAATAGTGTCCATCCGTTGTGACAAATGGCCCCCACTGCCATAAGCTGTTCCCCTTGGGGTGAGCTAAGTTGGTCATGTGGCTGGCTGTGATTTAAGATGATAAATGGAATAGAATAAACAGATGGGGGCCTGGTGCAGTGGCTCACGCCTGTAATCCCAGCACTTTGGGAGGCCGAGGCAGGTAGATCACTTGAGGTCAGGAGTTTGAGACCAGCCTGATCAATATGGTGAAACCTGTCTCTGTTAAAAATACAAAAATTAGCCAGGCATGGTGGTGTGCACCTGTAGTCCCAGCTACTTGGGAGGCTGAGACAGGAGAATTGCTTGAAACTAGGAGGCAGAGGTTTCAGTGAGCCAAGATCTTGCCACTGCACCCCAGCCTGGGTGACAGAGCAAGACTCTATCCCAGAAAAGGAAAAAAAGAATAGACAGATGGCCTATAAAAACTCTGAATTACCTTTGCAGTTTTTCTGAAAATCTAAAACTGTAAGCATGAAACTATTTATGAAGTTAAAAGTTTATTAAAAACTCTGGAGGCAAGCATATACAAAGACAATTCATAGCGTGGAACAATTATGAATTTGTTTCATTAGAAGCAACAGAAGGCATAAAAAATGGAACCATGTCTTTTAAGTGACAGAAACAAAATATGCTAATCTAGATGTCCACATAGGATGAAAATATTCTTCAAAAACAAAGGCAGAATAAAGATATTTTCAGATGGTCAAAAGCTGAAAGAATGCATTGGCAAATTTACCACACTAGAATTGCTAAAGAAGGTTTCAGTCTAAAGGGAAATGGAAATTTGGATTTATAAAACTGTTGGAAATTGTAAAAGTCTGGATTAGTATAAGCAACTTTTTTAAACTAAATGTCTTTAAAAGGTAACTAATTCTTTAAAGTAATATAATTTATAGTAAGACCTATAATGTATGCTAATTTAAGAGATATAATCTACAGTAACACAGTGGTTGAAAGGAGATAAATGGTATTTTAACATTGAAAGAATTTCACATTATCCGGTAGATTAGTTCAAGTAAATCTTATTAAATTAGTGATGCATATTGATAAACCCTATAGCAATACTAAAATATAATATAAAGAGTTATAGTTATACAAACACAGTAGAGATATAAATAAAAAAATTCTAAGGCCCCACCAATGATATGAATGGACTTCCTTCTCAGCCAGGGCACTTTTTTATTGAGATGGAGTCTTGCTCTTCTCACCCTGTCTGGAGTGCAGTGGCATAATCTCAGCTCACTGCAACCTCCACCTCCTGGGTTCAAGTGATTATCCTGCCTCAGTTTCCCAAGTAGCTGGGACTACAGGCACTCGCCACCATTTCTGGCTAATTTTTGTACTTTTAGTAGAGATGGGGTTTACACCATGTTGGCCAGGCTGGTCTCTAACTCCTGACCTCAGGTGATCTGCCCGCCTCGGCCTCCTAAAGTGCTGGGATTACAGGCATGAGGCACCGTGCTCTCAGACAGGGCATTCTTAAAATTTAACCTGAAAAGCTGATTCAGGGAAGTGGGGGTTGGACAGCCCTCACTATACCTCTCTGGTGTTCATGCTACAGTGTTGCCGATGCACCACAATGTATCAGTGTTGTTGTCTGAGGTAGCACCTGGAGTTCTTTGTCTCCTGACCAAGAAAATTAAGGAGCATGGCCACAAGGGTGAGGTTGGAGAGAAATTTCAATAAGTGAATGAAGAAAGTTCTCCACAGCAGAGAGGGAGCCCAAAAGAGGACTGTTGTTTTTACAGTTGAATCCAATAGCATGTGTAAGAAAAAGCTGCCCTCATCTCTGTAGCTGTTTGTGTAACTTCCCTAGTCTGTGCAGTAGTTGTCCACATAACTCTCTTTATCTGTGCAGCTGCGGATGTGTCTTAGGTAAGCATAGAGTGCAGCTTCTCTTGTTTGTGGAATTGCAGGTATGCTTTAGGTAAGTCCTCCTCCCTGTGCAAGTTCCCACGGACCCCACCATGTACATGGCTGAAAAGGGGAGGAAGCCCCTTTCCCAGGAGCCCGTGGATTACCCAAAGAACAAAGGCTTCTATGCTGGGCCTTGCTCCCTTATCTGTGTGGCTGCAGCCCAAGTTCTCCCCATGCTGCTTTCTCTGTGCCTGTAGCCATGCTTTTTTGGCCTGTCTTTCTGTTTAAAAGAATTTTACCAAAGACCAGATTTAGCTGTCTCCCAGCTAATTTTTCCTTTTCTCCTCGCTCATTAACATTAACACAGATAAAACACATTTTACAACCTATTCTCTCTTAAGTCTTCCTTTGCAAATAAGAACTTTGGTTTTCACAAGCCTTTATCTTAACCCAGACATTCCTTTGTATCGAACCCAGGTCTTTAGATAAACTCAAGCAATTGTTAACCAAAACATTTTAAAATCTACCTATAGGCTAGAAGCCCCCCTTTAAGTTGTCCCACCTTTCTGGACCAAACCAACGTATTTGAAGTCTCACGTCTCCCTAAAATGTATAAAACCAAGCTGTAACCCGACCACCTTAGGCACATGTTCTCAGGACCTCCTGACGATATTAGTCATGGTCTCTCATATTTGGCCCAGAATAAATCTCTTCAAATATTTTACAGAGTTTGACTCTTCCTGTACAGAGGAGTTAAAATGAAATCCTAAAGAAAAAAAGTCCTTGTTAATCCAAAGTAAGACAAAAAAAGAAAAAGGAAGCAAGAATAAAAGAGCAGAAGATATGATAGCAGATGATACGAAGATGGTAGACAGAGGAGAAGAATGTGAGGACGGTGGGGAAGAACGGTGCATCAGGAAGAGAGGTGGCTGCCAAGGGGAAGAGTTTGTAGTAAGAACCATGGACACCAAAAAACATCAGAGTTTGCCTTTTCTTCGTTAGCAAAATAGAGAGATGCAAAAACCATCCCTGATGCCCACCATCCTTCCTAGACATCCCCCAAGTGGTGCAGCATTCTCAGTTATTAACCCACCAGTTATTTGAAGAAGTTGCTCAGATTTCAATGAAAGAATTTCGAGTTAAGGAACAAGAGGAACTAGATGTTATTTTTAGTAATCATTGGTTTTCAGTTGGCTCAACTGCACCAAGTTCCTATGAGACGTAATCTCTCAGGTCTTGAATTGAAACACTGTTTGCAAGCAAGTGAAGTGCATGGTCTCAGTTCCCTCATTGAGTATAAAAACTCTCAGGCAAGTCATTTGACGTAAAAAATAATGACTATTCCAAAAGGCTCTTCTTATAAGCTGTAAGACATTTATGACTAAGCTATGTGTGAAAAGATTTCAACTTGAACACAGAGTAAGTGGAATGTGCTATTTCTATTAAGGTATTTTAAGCTGTAGTAATGTTTGACCTAATTATTTTTACATGTTCCATGGCTTTCCAGGGACTCTGCGAGTTCCCCGACTGTCTTCTGCATTAATACCTTCAGGATAAAAGTGATTGTGTATCTTTCCTCAAACAATCTGAAATGAAGGTAAAAGTTGTCAAAGGCTTAAAGATAACATGCTGTCTTTGGAGGTAACTGCTTCTGCATAGCCTGAAGGTCTTTTGGTTCTAGGAATTCCTTCCGAACGGGATACATGAACCCGAAGTTCGTGGTGATCCACATGATTTCCCACTAACTACCTTCACCACGACTGGAACCACTCACACATGTTGAGTCAAAGTTTGATCCCAGAAAGGGTGAGCATAGATTTAAAAAAGGCTAAAAGTACACTCCACAGGAAGGGGGTGCTCAAGCAAGTGGCTCAAGAGCTCTGGTTACAAAGTTCTCTGGGGTTTAAGTGCCCTCTAGAGGTTTTCCATTGGGTAAACTTTATGTAAATGAGGGATTGAAGTGAAGATTTGGCTCATAGATTGGAGCCTTATGCAAATGAAGGATTAGCCCAGTCATGGCCTGTGGCCAATCAGAGGTGGAAGTGAATTGGTACATTATGCAAATGAAGGATTGACCCATGCTTGCCCTGTGGCCAATCAGAGGTACTTTCCATTTTTCAGCAGAAGGGGTTGGTATAGAGGGAGTAGCCTCTGATCCTTTGCCATTTGGGCATGAAGAGGTGGAGTTTTCCTTTTGATCCAGTTCTAGGAAGTCAGTGCAAATCGGCCTCAGGTTCCCAGCCTCCAGACCCTATTCTTCTGCCTCATAGTCACTACATCATCTAGGCACAGCAGAGTCCCATCCTCCCAGCGACCTCTTCCCAGTCACCCCCTCTACAAAGCCTGGCCCAAGGCAACCACTTTCTATTACTATAGATCTGGTAAGTCTTTCCTAGGTTTCATATAAATTGAAATACACATTATTGCAGTTCTTTTGTCTGGCTTTTGTCTGGCTTCGTTTGCTCAGCACAATATTTTTTAGCTAACCCACCCTTTTGTTGATATCAATAATTTATGAATGTTAATTGCTGCACCATGTTGCGTTGTATGGCCACACAGCTCCTTGTGCATTCATTCACGGTTGATGGACATGGGGATCATTTCCAGCTCTTGGCTGTTATCAGTAAAACCTCCATGATCATCCACAGGCACGTCTTTTGTGGGCAGACATTCTCACTTCTTTTTTGTAAATACCTAGTTGTAGAATTTCTAGGTCATAAGGAAAGTGCATGTTTAACCCTAAAAAAACCTGCTCAATTGCTTTTCAAGGTGGTTGAATCATTTCACATCCCCACCAGCAAAGTGTAGGCCTTTCAGCTGCCTAGGATCGTATTCAGTATTGAAGGACTGTTAGCAGCCACTTACATTTAGGCCATTTTAATATGCATATTTTAGTCATTATGACTCCAACTTTTATTCATTGATGACTTCGGATGTTCAACATCTTTTCATGTGCTTATGACAGTTTGTCCTGCTGGAAAGTATGTGTTTGAACATTTTCCTCGTTTTTCATTGCTTTGTTTATCTCATTGAGTTGCAAGTGTTCTCTGTATGTCTGGACACAGGATATTGATTTATGCGGGTTGCCTTTTCTTCCTTTTCATTTTTTCAAGGGCAGATGTTTTTAGTTCTGATAAAGTCCAATTTATCATATTTTTCTTCTATGATACATTTATTTTGTTTCCTATCTAAGAAATAACCACAAAGTCTCCAATATTGTTTTTCACAATTCCCTCAAAAGTTCATTGTTTTAGCTTTTATGCTTAGGTCTACAATACATTTTTTTTTGTTTTTGAGACAACCTTGATCTGTCGCCCAGGCTGGAGTATCGTGGTATGATCTCGGCTCACTGCAATCTCTGCCTTCTGGGTTCAAGCGATTCTTGTGCCTCAGTCTCTCGAGTAGCTGGCATTATAGGTGGGCACCACCATGCCTGGCTATTTTTTTCCATGTTAGTAGAGACTGGGTTTCGCTGTGTTGGCCAGGTTGGTCTTGAACTCCTGGCCTCAAGTGATCCACTCATTTCAGCCTCCCAAAGTGTTGGGATTACAGGCGTGAGCCACAGCACCCAGCCAACAATAGATTTTTAATTAACATTTGTCCCTGGTGTGATGGAAGTGTCCAGGTGTTTGTCTTCATGTTTTAATTCAGTTGTTCCAACATCATTTGTTAGAAACCCCGTCATTCCTCGCATTGATGTGTATTTCCAAACTCATCGGAACGTCAATGGCCATTGCTTATAGATCCACTTCTGAATGCTCTGTTGCGCGCTATTGATCAATATGTCTATCTTGTTGTATTCCACTGTCTTCATTTTCGTGTCTTTACGCAATTTTTGAAATCAGATTATGAGACACAATTTTTTAAAGTTGCTTTTGACACTTTAGATCCTTTATATTCCCATATAATTTTACAATCAGCTTGTCAATTTGTTAAAAAAAAAAAAAAAGAAAAGAAAAGAAAGACTTGGGAATGTTAAATAAAATTGTTTTGAGTCTGTCAATATGAAATTGGGCAAAGCTGGCACTATAATAACATTGAGTCTTTTGATTTACGAACAACATCTCTCTCTCCATTTATTCGGGTCTTCGTTAATTTAATTCTCTCAGCAGTATTTTTGGATGCCGATTTATAGATCTTGTGCATATTTTAGGCTTATCTTTAAGCATGTCATATTTTGATGCTGTTATAAATGGGACTTCAACTACAAACTTTCAGTTTTTGATAGTATGTAGGAATAAGTGATATTTACCTTTTGTTTTTATTTTGAAATGGAGTCTCGCTCTCTCGCCCAGGCTGGAGTGCAGTGGCACCATCTTGGCTCACTGCAGCTGCCCCTCCCGGGTTCAAGCGATTCTCCTGCCTCAGCCTCCTGAGTAGCTGGGACTATAGGCATGTGACACTGCGCCCAGCCAATATTTATGTTTTTATTTGATGCTCAGAAACCTTACAGAGTACACCAGTTAGTTCTAGTCTCTATTTCGTAGATTCTTTAGGATTTTCCATGTTCATGATCATGCCATTTGCGAATAAAGACAATTTCACTACTTCGTTTCCAATGTATATGCCCTTTATCCTTTGTTTTTGCCTTATTACATGGGCTACAATCTGGAATTTTTGGTTAAAAAGTTTCCTTTTTTTCCTAATATATAAAGGATTTTTTAGGTCTTCTATTTTTTCTTAAGATAGCTCTGGCAATTTGTGTCTTTTGAGGAATTTATCCATTTTATTTAACATCAAATTTGTTAGTGTGAAATTTCACAGAAAATTTCTTAATTATTCTCTTAAATCTGTAGAATCTTAAGAAAGTGTACCTTTCGACCGGGCGCGGTGGCTCACGCCTGTAATCCCAGCACTTTGGGAGGCTGAGGTGGGTGGATCATGAGGTCAGGAGATGGAGACCATCCTGTCTAACAAGGTGAAACCCCGTCTCTACTAAAAATACAAAAAAAACTAGCCGGGCGAGGTGGCGGGCGCCTGTAGTCCCAGCTACTCGGGAGGCTGCGGCAGGAGAATGGCGTCAACCCGGGAGGCGGAGCTTGCAGTGAGCCGAGATTGTGCCACTGCACTCCAGCCTGGGCAACAGAGTGAGACTCTGTGTCAAAAAAAAAAAAAAAAGTGTACCTTTCACTTATCATCTTAGTAGAGTGTTTCTTCCCTCATTTACTGTTACTCAGTCTGGCTGGAGTTTTAAAGATTTTATTGATCTTTTCAAAGGACCAATTTTGGTTCTATTGATTTTTTTCTCTTTGTCTATTTTCATTTTAATGATTTATATTGTCTTCCTTTTTTCTTTAATTTTATTTATGTCATTTACTTTGATAATCCTTTTTGGGTTCTTGAAGACATTTGCGTCATTGACTTTCACATGAGCACTTCAAGCACGATCGTATCCTCTAAGCATTTGTTTAATTATATTGCAAATTGTTTGAATTTTGTTTTATTTTTATTAGCTTGTAAAAGGTGTTCTAGTTTCCCCTACGGTTTATTTTTATTTTTATTTTTTTGGCCCATGGGTTACTTTAAAAATTTACAAGATTATTTCCAAATATTTAATGATTGTTCAGATATTTCTGTGATTGATTTCTAATTAATAGCATTATGGTGAATAAATGTACTCTGTACAATTTTAAGCATTTAAAACATGTTTTGAGATTTGCTTTGTGGCTAAAATGTATGGCCTTTCCTTTTTTAAAAAAATCATCGTATAATATATTATTTTACTTTATTCTTTTTAAACTTTTATTTCAGGCTCAGGGGTACGTGTGCAGTTAAGGGAAATTGCTTCTCACGAGGGTTTGGTGTACAGATTATTTTGTCATCCAGGTAATGAGCATGGTACCCAACTGGGAGTGTTTTGATCCTCATACTCCTCTCACCCTCCACCCTCAAGTAGGCCCCAGTGCCTGTGAGCCCTTTTTTGTGTCTGCATGTACTCAAAGTTTAGTTCCCATTTATGAGTGAGAACATGTGATATTTGATTTTCTGTTTCTGCATTAATTGGCTTAGAATAACGGCCTCCAGCTTCATCCATGTTGCTGCAAAAACTGCTATCTGATTCTTCTCATGGCTGCATAGTATTCCATGGTGTATATGTATCACATTTTTAAAAATCCAGTCTACCATTGATGGGCATTTGGGTTGATTCTATGTCTGCTATTGTGAATAGTGCTGCTGCGAACATATAGGTGCATGTGTCTTTGTGGTAGAACGATTTGTATTCCTTTGAGGATATGCTCAATAACGGGATTGCTAGGTGAAACGGTAGTTCTGTTTTAAGTTAATGGTAGTTCTGTTTTAAGTTCTATGAGAAATTCCCAAACTGCTTTCCACAATGGCTAATTTACATTTCCAACAGTGCTGTGTAAGTGTTCTCCTTTCTCCACAACCTCAGCAGTATCTGTTATTTTTTGGCTTTTTAATAATAGCCATTCTGGCTGGTGTGAGATGGAATCTCATTGTGGTTTGATTTGCATTGTGGTAATGATTAATGACATTGAGCATTTTTTCATATGCTTATTGGCCACATATACATGTTCTTTTGAAAAGTATCTGTTCATGTTATTTGCCCACTTTTCACAAGTGAAAAACAACCCCATGAAAAAGTTTAATAATAGCCATTCTGGCTGGTGTGATTCTGAATATTAGACCTTTGTCAGATACACAGCTTACACACATTTTCTCCCATTCTGTAGGTTGGTTGTCTGTTTACTCTGTTTATAGTTTATTTTGCCATGTAGAAGCTCTCAATTAGATCCCATTTGTCAATTTTTGTTTTTGTTGCAGTTGCCTTTGGCATCTTCATCAGAAACTCTTTGCAGGTCCTATGTGCAGAATCGTATTTCGTAGGTTATCTTCCAGGGTTTTTATAGTTTTAGGTTCTACCTTTAAGTCTTTAATCCATCTTGAGTTTATTTTTGTATATGGTGTAAGGAAGGGGTCCAGTTTCAATCTTCTGCATATGGTTAGCCAGTTTTCCAGCACTGTTTATTGAATAGGGAGTTCTTTCCCCATTGCTTGTTTTTGTTTATTTTGTCGGAGGTCAGATGGTTTGTAGGTATGTAGCATTATTTCTGGGCTCTCTATTCTGCTCCATTGGCCTCTGTGACTGTTTTTATACCAGTACCCTGTTGTTTTGATCACTATACCTTTGTAGTATCATTTGAAGTTGGGTAACGTGAAGCCATCAGCTTTGTTCTTTTTGCTGAGGATGGTCTTGGCTATTCAGATTCCTATCTGGTTCCATTTTAATTACATGAAGAATGCCATTGATAGTTTGATAGGAATAACATTGACCCTGTAAATTGATTTGGGCAGTGTGCCCATTTTATTGATATTGATTCTCCCTGTCCTTGAGCTTGGGATGTCTTTCCATTTGTTTGTGTCTTTTCTGATTTCTTTGAGTAGTGTTTTGTAGTTCCCCTTGTAGAGCTCTTTGATCTCCTTGCTTAGCTATATTTCTAGGTATTTTAATATTTTTGTGTCTATTTTGAATGGGATTGTGTGGTTGATTTAGCTCTCAGCTTGGATGTTGTTGGTGTACAGGAATGCTACTGACTTTTTGTACATTGAATTTTTATCCTGAAACTTTGATCAATTTGTTTATCAGATCCAGGAACATTTAGAAAGAGATTATGAGGTTTTCTAGGTATAAAATCATATCATCTGAAAACAGGAACAGTTTGACTTCCCCTCTTCCTATTTTATTTCTTTCTTTCTCTTGCCTAATTGCTCTGGCTAGGACTTCCAGTACTATGTTGAATAGATGTGGTCTGCCTTATCTCGTTTCAGTTTTCAAGAGGAAGGCCTCCAGCTTTTGCCTATTCAGTATGTGTTGGCTGTGGGTTTTTGATAGATGGTGATATGGTTTGGTTGTGTCCCCACCCAAATCTCATCTTGAATTGTAGTTCCCATAATCCGCATGTGTCATGGGAGGGACCGTGTGGGAGGTAATTGAATCATGCGGGCAGTTACTCTCACGCTGTTCTCATGATAGTGAGTGAGTTCTCACAAGATCTGATGGTTTTATAAGGTGCTTTTCCCCCTTTGCTTGACAGTTTTCTCTTCTGCTGCCATGTGAAGAAGGATGTGTTTGCTTCCCCTTCTCCTTTGATTGTATGTCTCCTGAGGCCTCCCCAGTCATGCGGAACTGTGAGTGAATTAAACCTCTTTCCTTTATAAATAACCCTGTCTCAGTATGACTTTATTAGCATTGTGAGAATGGACTAATACAGATAGCTTTTATTATTTTGAGGCATATTTCTTTAATGTCTAGTTTGTTGAAGGTTTTTTTACATGAAGGGATGTTGAATTTTCCCAAGGCTTTTGTGCATCCATTGAGATGATAATGTGGTTTTTGTTCTTAGTTCTTTGTATGTGGTGAATCACATGTATTGATTTGTGTATGTTGAACCAGTCTTTCTTTTGCATCCCCGGGATAAAGCCTACTTGACTGTGGTGGATTAGCTTTTTGATGTGCTGCTGTATTTGGTTTGCTAGTGTTTTGTTTTGCATCTATGCTCATCAAGGATGTTGGCTGAAGTTTTTTTTTTTTTCGGTTGTGTCTCTGCCAGGTTTTGGTATCTGATGCTGGCTTCATAGAATGAGTTAGGGAGGAGTCCCTCCTCCTAGATTTTAAAAAATAATATAAGTCGGAATCATGTTAGCTGTTCCTTATATATCTGGTAAAATTTGGCTGTGAATCCACCTGGTCTTGGGGTTTTTCTGGTTGGTAGGCTTTTTATTACTGATTCAAGTTTAGAACTCATTATTGGTCTGTTCAGGGATTCAATTTTTCTTTGGTTCAATTATGGGAGGTTTTATGTTTCGTGGAATTTATCCATTTCTTCTAGGTTTTCCGGTTTGTGTGCATAGAGGTGTTAATAATAGTTTCTGAGGCTTTTTTCTATTTCTGTGGGGTCAGTGATGATGTCCCTTTCATCATTTCTGATTGTGTTTATTTACATTTCCACTCTGTTTTTCTTCATTAGTTTAGCTAGTGGTCGATCTTATTAATTCTAAGAAGCAGCACCTGGATTCAATGATGTTTTGCTTTTTTTTTTTTTTTGCATCTCTATTTTCCTCAGTTCAGCTTTTATTTCTTGTCTTCTGCCATCCTTGGAGTTGGCTTGCTCCTGTTTCTCTAGTTCTAGTATTTATGATGTCAGGATGTTAATTTGAGATCTTTCTAATTTTTGATGTGGGTGTTTAGTGCTATAAACTTTCTTCTTAACACTGCTTTGGCTGGGTCCCAGAAATTCTGGTATGTTGTATCATTTTTTCTCATTAGTTTCAAAGAATTCCTTGATTTCTACCTTAATTTCATTATTTATGCAGAAGTCATTCAGGAGCAGGTTGTTTAATTTCCATGTAATTGCATGGTTTTAAGTGATTTTCTTGCATTGATTTTTATTTTTATTGTACTGTGGCCTGAAAGTGTGGTTGGTATGAGTTTGATTTTTTTAAAATTTGCTGAGGATTGCTTTATGCCTGATTGTATGATTGATTTTAGAATATGTTTTATGTGCAGATGAGAAAAAGGTATATTGTGTTGTTTATGGGTGGAGAGTTCTGTGGATGTCCATCAGATCTATTTGGTCAAGTGTTGAGTTTAGATCCCAAATATCCTTATACGTTTTCTGCCTTGATTATCTGTTTAATACCGTCAGTGGGTTGTTGACGTCTCCCACTATTATTGTGTGCTTATCTAAGTCTCTTGGTACGTCTCTAAGAACTTGCTTTATAAAGCTCGGTGCTCTTGTGTTGGGTGTACATATATTTAGGATAGTTAGGTCCTCTTTTTGAATTGAGCCCTTTACCATTATGTAATGCTCCTCTTTGTCTTTTTTGATTTTTGTTGGTTTAAAGTCTGGTTTTGTCTGAACGTTGAAGAGCAACCCCTGCCTCTTTATGTTTTTCTGTTTGCTTCATAGATTTTCCTCCATCCCTTTGCTTTGACCCTATGGGTGTCATTGCTCATGAGATAGGTCCCTGAAAGACCACATACAGTAGGGTTTTACTTTATCCAACTTGCTACTCTGTGTCTTTTGATTTGGGCATTAAGCTGGTTTACATTCAAGGTTAGTATTGATATATGAAGATTTGATCCTGTCATCATGTTGTTAGCTGGTTATTATATAGACTTGTACGTGTGGCTGCTTTATAGTACCATGGTCTATGTGCTTTTTTTTTTTTTTTTTTTTTTTTTTTTTTTGAGACAGAGTCTTGCTCTGTCGCCCAGACTGGAGTGCAGTGGCTGGATCTCAGCTCACTGCAAGCTCCGCCTCCCGGGTTTACGCCATTCTCCAGCCTCAGCCTCCCGAGTAGCTGGGATTACAGGCGCCCGCCACCTCGCCCGGCTAGTTTTTTGTATTTTTTAGTGGAGACGGGGTTTCACCGTGTTAGCCAGGATGGTCTCGATCTCCTGACCTCGTGATCCGCCCGTCTCGGCCTCCCAAAGTGCTGGGATTACAGGCTTGAGCCACCGCGCCCAGCCGGTCTACGTACTTAAGTGTGGTTTTGTAGTGACCACTAATGGTCTTTCCTTTCCATATTTAGCACTCCCTTTAGGATCTCTAGTAAGGCAGGTCTGGTGGTAATGAATTCCCTTAACATTTGCTTGTCTGAAAAGAATCTTATTTCTCCTTCACTTATTCAGCTTAGTCTGGCTGGATGTAAAATTCTTGGTTGAAAATTCTTTTCTTTAAGAATACCAAATTTAGGCCCCCAATCTCTTCTGGCTTGTATGGTTTCTGCTGACAGATCTACTACTAGCCTTATGGGGTTCTCTTTGTAGGTGACCTGACCCTTCTCTCTAGCTGCTTTCCACAATTTTTCTTTCATTTTGACCTTGGAGAATCTGATGACTGTGTGTCTTGGGGATGGTCTTCTTGTGTCATATTTTTCAGGGGTTCTCTGCATTTCTTGAATTTGAATGTTGGCCTTCCTAGCAAGGTTGGGGAAATTTTCATGGATAATATTCTGAAATATGTTTGCAAGTTGTTTACTTTCTCTCTCTGTCTTTCAGAGATGCCAATATGTCATAGGTTTGGACTCTTTACATAATCCCTCAATTCTGAGAGGTTTTGTTCATTATTATTTGTCGTTTTGTCTTCATTTTTTTTCTGACTGAGTCATTTTGGAGAGCCAGCCTTCAAGGCCTGAGATTCTTTCCTTTGCTTGGTCGATTCTTCTGTTAATATTTGTGATTGCATTATACAATTCTTGTCATGTGTTTTTAAGCTCTATCAGATCAGTTTGGTTCTTTCTTATAATGGCCATTTTGTCTATTAGCTCCTGTATTGTTTTATTATAATCCTTACATTTCTTGGATTGGGTTTTGAGTATCTCCTGTATGTTGATGATCTTCATTTGTATCCACATTCTGAATGATATTTCTAACATTTCAGCTATTTCAACCTGGTAAATTACCATTGCTGGCTAATTAGTGTGGTGATTTGAAGGTAAGAAGACTCTTTGGGTTGTTAAATTGCCAGAGTTCTTGCACTGGTTCTTTCTCATCTTATAGGATGATGGATGATGTTCTTTCAATCTTTGAAGTTGCTGTCCTTTGGGTGGTTTTTTTTTGTTTTGTTTTTGTTTGTTTGTTTGTTTTGCTTTTTTCTTCTTTTATGCTCTTGGGAGTTTGATTATGGTATAAGGTGGGTTCAGTTAACTGGCTTTGATTCTAGTTCACTCCTGGGTCTTGGAGGAGCCTCCTCTGATTACCGTCTCTGTGCCCGTGTCTCTTTTGTTGGGTGTTCTGGTCCCTAGGACTCCCTCAGGCAGTGGCTGCAGTTGGCAGATGGGCTGTATCCCTGCCAAGTCAGCCCTATTCTACTGTTCATGTGCTTCCTGTGGAAACACAAGATTGCACCTGCCCACAGACTTCAGGTGGAAGCCAGATCACTGTGTTGGAAGCTCTAGCAGGTGTCACCCATCTGCCTATGGGAGGTGTGGATGGGTGGAGTTGCCTGCCCTGCTATCTGGATGTTTCCAGGGCAATAGGAGGCTGTGTCCCTTGGCAAATTCAGACAGAAGTGGGGCCACTGGTCCAGAAGCTCTAGCAGGCATTGCCTGCCTGACTACTAGCAGCAAGCATGAGTGGGGAAGCCTGCCCTGCCATCCAGGTGCTTTCTCAGACAACAGGAAGCTGTGTCCACCAGCTGAGTTCCCACAGAAGCAGGATCATGGGGTCAGAAGCTCTAGCAGGCATTGCCCACCTGGCTATAGTGGTGGGGGCAGGTTGGAAGGTTGTACTTCCTGCTATCTGGGTGATTCCTGGGAAAACGGGAGGCTGTGCCCTCCAGCTGAGTTCTCACAAAAGAGGGGTCACTGGGCTGGAAGCTCTAGCAAGTGTTGCCTGCCAGGCTACCAGTGGCAGGGGTGGGTGGAATGGCCAGCTGAGTTGAGGCCCAAGTGAGATTGCTGGGCTTGAAGCTGGTACTGAGCCCTGTCTGGCAAGGGGACATGGAGCAATCCCTCTGCTCCCAACCACTGCCACTGCAGCCTCTATTGGGGCCATGGCACCGGTACTGGACTGCTTTGGGGCCCAAGGCTTGTAGACTCAAGAATTGTCCCTGCAAAACGTCCAGGTGGCTCTCTGCCTCAGTGTAGAATCGTGGAGGGGGTGGTGCACGGGGGCCAGGAGAATTCTCCTGTTCCCAGTCTTGCAAAGGTCCTTGTGGAGAGCATGAATCCCCCAGGGGCTCTCGCTCACTCACCCTTTCTTGCATTAGAGAGGTTCTCCTGGCTCCACACTGAGCCCAGACAGGCTGGTGTCCAGCTTGACTCTTCTCTGCTATCTGTGTCCCCTGCTGCCTTGATGGATCCCAACGTGGTTTCTCAGATGACCAGCCTGCAGGGTTGATGTTCACCAGCACTTTTGCTTCCTGTGACAGCACATGAGCTGCTTCTAGTTTGCCATCTGGACCCCCCCCCCCCCAGTCATTCTTGATGAATGTATTCTGTGTACTTGAAAACAGTGTCTACCCTTCAGTTGTTGACTGAAATATTCTATAAATATAAATTAGTTCTAGGTAATTAATAATATTGTTTTAGTCTTCTATAATCTTCCAAAGACACACTTTTAATATTTATTTTAATCTGATAATACTTTTACAATTAAAATGCCTGGTGGATAGGTCACAGGAGACACTGAGCTCTGCTTGCTTTCCTGATGAGCCTTGGACCTGAGTGGCCCCAGAGAAGAATTCTGCTGCTTCACTGCAATCATCAGTGGCAGCAGATTTTTGTCATCGCCAGCTTAATCCTCAAGCATTTGTTAAGAATCCCATTGGGCTGTATTATCCAAAGACCTAGATTCCATTCTACCATATCGGAAGTCACTTTAAAAAAAAGAAGCTTTAGTATTTTTTAAATGGAGCTATGTTGAGTTTTGCCCCTGGACCTTTTCCAGTGATTTCTGATAAATCTTCAACATGTTTTCTTTTTCCTTTTGGGGAACCTGTGAGCCCCATCTCTAGTTTACGTGTTTGGAGTTTAACTCAAGCTTAATGCTACGGTTTGAATGTGCTACCTAAAATTCATGTGCTGGGAACTTAACCCCCAAAGCAACAGTGTTGAGAAGTGTGAGATAATAAGAGGGGTTGAGGTCCTGAGGGCTCTTCCCTTAGGAAGGGATTAATATCGTTAGTGCTGTCATGTTATAATAGAGAGTTTGGCCTCCTCTTGCCCTCTCTCACTCTTGTCCTCTCTTGCCCTCCTGTCTTCTGCCATGAGATGACACAGCAAGAAGGCCCTAGTCAGATTCTGGCACCATGCTCTTGAACTTTCCTGCCTCCAGAATTGTGAGCCAAATAACTGTCTCTACTCTGTAATAAACTACCCTTTCTGTATTCTACTACAGCAGCAGCCAATGGTCCAAGGCACTTAGCTCATAAGACATTAGTATGACCCTGTCAGAATCACCTGGGGACTTCCCATGAAGCTGTTAGGAGAGAGAAATATTTGCTTTTTGCCCCTGGACTTGAATCTGGGAGGATCCAGGGTATAGCTGCCAGTAGGCAAAGTGCAACACAAGGGGTCAGCACTGACCAAATCAGAGGCAAAGCCTGGAGACACTGGATCCTAGTGAGTCAAGGGCCTGCATCCACCTGCAGCTAGCAATGTGCCACGTGGGCTTGTAGATGGCAGCAGCCAATGAGGTTATTCCATTCTTCCCTACACCAATTTTGAGGTGCTTTTTGCTGTTGTTGTCTTCCCCTGTTGCCTGCAGCTATTAGGGCCCAAAATAATCTAGGTATTATCAAAAATCCTAGCTTGTATACAAAAGTGTCAACATGTGCTTTCTGGTGTGTATCTGTCTGGGTGTGCGTTCCCATAAGACAGTTGAGTGTACTTTGTTCTGATCATATTTGCGTATTTGCTGTTCTGGTGATATTACCTAATAAATGGCTAATGAGGAAGTGAATTATTGAAATGTCTTTCATGTAGAGTAAGGAAAAGTATGAAATACTTGCCTGAGTCCAATAATTTTCAATAATTTAGGACTGCCAGTTAAATTCTTTTTGTAGAAATTTCTGGTTGAATACAGCAGAAACCACAACCTAACTATTATCAATCAATTTTTGTATCCCCCTCACACACATCAGATGATGCCCTTCTTCTGAGACACTTGTGTCGGCTGCACCTTGCAGGACAAGTTTAAACCATAAGCTGCATGAAAGTAGGGACTCTAGTATCTTCAGTGCCTGGTGTGCAATGGCAAGGCATGGTGACAGAGGCACCCTGGCCATTGTACAGGCTCTACCTTCTGGAAACGCCTCTTCTGGAACTCGCCTATGGTGGAGCACAGTTGCAACATCTGCCTTCCTGGAGGGTACAAAGGGGTAAGTGCTGTGTCTTCCATGGAATTTATTCCAGCTTCACGTGGGGTGAATACCTGGGAAAGGCAGATGCTGGTGCTTCTCACTGCACCCCCACTCCCAGGTTATTTCTCACCCTTGTTTCTCATAGGACCCTATGCTTGGGAAACTATTCTACCTTAAAATTCAAACAAGTTGCATTTTGCAGTGTGTTCCTGACCACACAATTTGTCTTTCTTGGCTAAATTCAATCCCTGTTCCACTGTTTTACAAATCTTGCTTGAAAAGGAAAGAAAGGCAAGGGCCTGCCTTTTGTGTCGGCTGCCAGCTGTCAGCTTCTTGGTCACTCAGAAGACCGCTCACCTTTCACTCCCCAAAACTCTACAAACCACTGCAAAGCCCTATAGTTCTTATCAGTTTAGAGATTATTGTTTCTCTTGTGTTCTTTTTTTTTTCTTTCTAAGTGGAAACAAAAAGCAAAACAAGGATGACTACAATATGCATCAAAAAAGGAGGAAAAGCAGCGAAGTAGCAAACCCAGGCAGGGAACAGGCAGAATCATTTCAGCATTGTGAAGTCCACCAGCAGCCACAGAGCAAGAGCTTGTTTGCAGCTCACATTTTACTGGAAAAATCTATGTAAGATCCAAAGCATTATTTAACACAGTTTTCAATGGCAATGGAAGGTTTACATATTTCTATGTAGTTGCCTAAGTCAAAATGTGGAGAAAATATACTGGAAGAGCACTCGCTTCTAATCATTAATAACATGTTATCACTCTTTATGGTCTAAACTGATGGTGCTTAGATAACAGATATAGCAGGGAAAATACGAAATGATAGCCATGGAAATGAAAAGCTGCTTACATCTGAGCCAAAGGAATTAAAATAAAATCCAAGAAGACGTCTGTATATATTTTCCACCCTCACCCCTACTCAATTACTTGCATATTTGTTATGTTGGAACTCAACAATGTCACATACCAATATCAAATGTAAAATATCTATACATATATAGGTCTATCTCATTACAAATTTCAGGACAATAGCTTTATTATCATTTCTTTACTTTTGCCAAAAACGAGGATAACAATAAAACAAAAACCTGATGCATGATGCCGTTTGGGACTCGGTTGTCACTTGGTGGAGAGCACAGGGTCCTGTGAATGCTGAAGCAATAGACACCAGTCATTGCAGTGTGCAGGGGGCAGTGTGGCCCTACGTTCAGGCGGCCAGTGAGGAAGCAGGCGCCTCTCTCTAGTTGAGGCCGTGTCTCTCAGAAGCCCCTCATCTCCTGGTGAGTAAAACTGCACCATCCATGTGACCGAAGGCCCACTGTGCTGGTTATATGTTTCCCCACGATTTATTGGCTGACTGCTTAGCTACCATTTTTATTTTTACAATAGAATTTATCTTCAGGGTACAATATTTTATTCTACTTTCAAAGCTTCCTCACTCACCGTACTTTCCAATTTTTAGTTGATGATTTAGACGTCTCTATGCTGTGGGAACCCCAGGCTTGTGCAGACATCTGTGGGAATCCAAAGATGGCATGACACAGAGAAGTCAGAATGTGGCCAAGCATCCTAACTCCATCATCTGCGTCTCCCCTCGTGTGTTTTGTATCAGTGTCAGGAAGCATTAGCACTAACGTTTGGATGTTGATTTTATCCACACCAGGAAGAAAAAGTAGCCAATGTGTAGGTGGAGTCACTTTAACCAAAATATTGTATAACTAGGTCTTTAAATAGCATGATGAAAACTCGTTCTTATTAGGCACACATGTAGCAGCCCACAACTCCTGCTTTCAATAATATGTGAATCTTTAGCTTGAATAAATTTTAAAAATGCCGGAGGTAAAAAAGACATCCAAGGCTTACTGAAAAAAAGGTTTCAAAAACAATCACGTACCCAGGCTTGGTGAAAGAAAAAGCTCAGAAAATGCAACTTGCTTCAAAGCATCCTTCTGTGAACACATGCTACCTTCACTGGAATGTGCCTTCATTTTTGCATTTTTGGGTTGACTGAAAACCTTCATTTTCATTCAGGCATAGAAAGTTATTGGTGAGTGAGCTTTGGGCCAGGCCTGTGGACTCAGCATCCAGGGTTCCTGTGCTCCACTGGTGTGGCTGGGAAGTGGGTCTAGACCTGGGGCCGCCTTTTCAGTGTTGTTTCGTTTCTTGCCCAAATCTCTACCAAATATTCACCATCTCTCCAACACCCGTGTCGCCAGACCATGCACTTCTGAACTTCACGTGGCCTGGATTTAGGAATTCCATTTAGATGTCATTTTCCATGAGTCTCTGGTCCAGTTGGATAAAGGCACCCAGGAGAAAAAGCACCGCGGGAAGCCAAGGCAGCGGGTGTCCAGGTCTCCTTAGGAGAGGCAAAGTGGAAGCGTCTGTTAAGGGGTTGGCGGGGCATCAGGAGAAGAGGGAAGTTGTGAGGAACGGGGAAAATGGAAATCAATTATTTTGAGCCTGTTCAGACAATATACTATTGTTCTGAGTGTTCTGGGTTTTATTTTCTTTTTTTTCTCAGCTTTTTGAAGGGGATACCATCATACCCTTTTACAGCCTTGGTGATGTTAGCTGCTCTGCACAGGACACGGTGAATACATCCCATCCAGAGCTGCGGAAGTCCCGGGCCACGTCTCCAGCACCGCATTCGGCGGCACAGGGAGGCCTGAGAAGGCGGGAGGGGTCAGTCTTTGGCTTCGAGTAGCAGAAAAACCAGGAACAACCATGGCTGAGTCATGTCAAGATGGACCATATGGAACCGCCATTTTTTCACAGGTCAGGACAAAGAATACTGTTAATTCACGGGTTGCAGCCTAATTTAAAATGTGTGTATTCTTTAAAGACTTTTAGGAGCTGTGGGCGTTAGAAGGGCCGCAGGGGCTCAGAGCTCCATGGCAGGGCCGGGGCCCCAGCTCTCATCAGTGACGTCGCCCCACAGCCCCAGGGCGGCCGCAGCACTCGAGCTTCCTCGGCTTCACAAGAGGGAAAGGCTGCTTCGGGGACAAAATATTTTCCCAAAATGAGCAATTCATCTACTTGGCTATATATGAGCAGCAGAATGCAGGGGGGTCCACGGGGAGACGTCAGTGGGAGAGGGGCAGGGGTGGGACTGCGGGAGATCTCAGTGGGGGCCGGAAGATGGGGAGAAGGAGGCAGACCCTCCCGGGGGGTGGCGGGAGGTGGCCAGCCGGTGTGTGATTCAGTGCACTGGAGGTAGCGAGATGGGGCCACGGGGCGTGGAGTGTGGGCCCTCGGATCCTGGCAGCAAGTGGAGTGGTCATAATACAGGCGTCGAGGAACAAGGGCGGTTGAGTGGGAGACATCGCTGCAGGACAAGCTCGGGCTGCGCGGGGTGCCGGACGCCCGCGCAGCGGACTGCAGGATGGGCTGCGACGCTCTTGTCTGGCGCCGGTCGGTTGCCGCGTCTTCGCGGGCTGCCGCGCCACACCTGCGAGGGTTCATATTCGAGGCCTCCGTCCATCTGCGCCCGCTGCTGTTCACCGTTGCCCCATCGGCGGCGGGTTCCCCTCCGGAGCGATGAGCCCCGTGCCTGGTGCTCGGGACGGCTCCGGAGGTTTCCATGGACATCCAAGATCTAATGGGTGGGTATAATAGAATGCGCTCGAGTTGTTCACGGCCCGGCGTGGGTGCAAAAACCGCCTCCTATGAGGAAACCAGTCTGCCCTGGCCAGCCCGCCCCACATCGGGGTTGCCTGGGCCTGGGCTGGGCCCCGCAGGTGGCTCTCGGGCGCCGGTTCTCGGGGCCGGCCGGTTCTCGGTGCCGCCGGTTCTCGGGGCCGCGGGTTCTCGGGGCCGCCGGTTCTCGGTGCTGCCGGTTCTCGGTGCTGCCCTCGCCCCAGGCAGACCCCCTCTGCTCCGCCTGCAGCGACCCTGTCCCCGCCGGCCCAGCGCCCCCGAGACCAGGGACCTCACCCATCCAGCTTCCTAAATATGAAGGAAATGGCCGTCAAGGACATGCGAGAGTAGGTTTTCGTTATTTTAGTGAAATGAATGGGGGCTCAGCAGATGATTCTGGTGTCGAGAACTCTCACTGCCCCCATCTCCCGGCACTGACCCCTCAGCCGCCCGCGGGGAGCTGTGCAGAGCCCGGGGCTCACAGGGGCTGTGTGGAGAACGGGCCCTGTCACCCAGAGCCACCAACAAATGCCACTTTCTACGTGTGCTGAGACCTTCGAAATATCAGGCATGTCTGATGGGAGCTTCAACCACTACTTTCTGGAAAAAATGTATATGTATATCCATATATATACTGAGCTAGTTTACGCGGTGTGTAAGACGGGTTTCTCTCTTGCTTATTGGGGTGTGTGTGTATGATGTTTATGTCTTCCCTTCATCAATATTTATTTTATTTAAATATTGACTATAGTATTTTATGGTAACACCAATAAATCATGGGTCTTTTCCCTAAATTCTCCCTGCATGGCTCTAAAAGATAAAGGCCTGTTCTCAGGGAGCCACAATGTCATTACCAAACTCAATGAAATTTTTAAAAGTCTTAAAACTATCCAATCCCTACGTCATTTTCAAATGTTCACCTAAGGATCCCAGTGAAAGTGACAGCAGAAGACATTGATTAGGCTTTGCCTCTGATGGAGAGTCTCCCACTTTGGGAGGAAAATTCTAGAAGCCGTTCTAAGCCATAGGGAAGCCTCAGGACACTGCCTACTGGGGAAAAAAAATGAAAGAAGGGGGACGGTTTGCAGGACTTTGCCTACTGGTCTTGTGGAGGCATCACTTCCAAGGTCAAAGAAGGCAGCTTTGAAAAGGGAGCCTCCCACTTGGAGTCTGGGTGGTGAAAACAAGCAAGAAACACTAAAGATAATGAAATCAATGAACTCACACAACCAAAGGGGGGACAGGAAGAAAATGATTTATTTTTGGGAACAGCCCTTCACTATAGCAACAGAAGCATTTAAACTAAGAAAACAAGCAAGCCAGCCAAACCCTCTCAACTTGCCCAAATTAGTGACTTTAGTTGCAAATAAACAAAGGAACTCAACATACAAAGGAAATTTCAAAAATGAAAACAGAAAATACGTAAGCATTTCAGAAGATTGTTTCTTCTTCATTAATTGAATACAATTGGAGAAGAAATTTCAAAGTTAAATGTCGTACTGAATAAAAATTTTAAAAACTCTGGATAGACATGGACAAATCGTAGAAAGATATGACATGGAAAGTAATTTAAGTCCTGAACGACACCCTTAAGAGAGACAAAATCTTAGGATAAAGACTAAATTTCTAGGTATCTAAGAGAAAATGGATAAAACTGAAACTATTGTAAGGATTCCAGATGGTAAAACAGTCCAAATTTGAGTCAAAATAAAGAAGAAAATTAATGGATATTAAATACCAAATTATGTGGCCCTAAAGAAGAAAAACCAAGCAATGGAACAAAACAAATATGATACATAATTTTATATACTCATGTAGCCCTTGTCATAATTTAAAAAATTGATCCAGAAGAGTGTTTAACTTTAAAACAGGGGAAAATGTCTCGAGCCTCCAGAAAATGGTGAAATCTCTTAAAAAAAAAAAGTCAGTATTGATATTTTCAAAAGCACTATACAATGTAAGAGAACAGAAATCTCCAGTAACAAAAGTGAGTCAAGCTTTTTTTTTTTTTTTTTTTTTT